>NC_080669.1:40400262-40701102 GCF_027579445.1 Ammospiza nelsoni | reverse complement strand
AATATGAATTTCACTTTAAGAGTAGGAACCTACTGTTACTTTTAAGCTTTATCTGCAATCTCTGTTAAGAGCACTACCTTTTCAAGTAAGTTAGTTGACCCACTGGAGAATAAATAATCTAGAAAACAAAATGTCAATGGCCAATACCTAATTTAAATTAAAAAAAAAAAAAAGAAAGAAAGAAAAGTAACATTATTTGCTACCCCTCATGGGAATCCAGCTTCATTACAATCAACAGTGTGTCTGCTTTGTCCTTGTTATGCTCTTCTTTCATGCATGCTGAGCTTTCCTTGCTCACTGCATTAATCACTGTCCACAGCTGGTATGATTTAGCTGGGGTTCTGTTAAGAATATCACAGACTATTCAAAATTCAAGTACAACAGTATTTATGAATTAACTAGAGTTTAATAACACATTACAAATCCTTGCAAAGTCTTGGGATTAAATTCCAATATGCAAAAATGTTACATAATTCCCCATAATATACATATCATTTTTTAAAGATAGCTGTTAAAAATAACTTCACTCTTGAACTTACAGTAAGCATCAGTGAAACTCTACACACTAAGCTAGAAGTAGTATTTTTCATTTTTTTAACAACAATCTTTACCTTTATTTTCTAATTAAACTTGACTAAATGGGCTTGGGTAACTTCTGATGCAATTTCTGATAGAAAAGTCATTATTTTCTGTGGTAAAAAGTCAAATGATGCTTTATTTCCTTTGCTTCCTTATGTCTTTGCCAGGCTACTTATTAAATTTAAACAACAACAACAACAACAACAAACCAAAAAACCCCAAAGCAACCAAAAAAATCTAGATGCAACTAGAACTGTCCACAAGCTTTCTCCCTCTTTTTTTAACCTCTTTCATACCCATGGACAGAAACATATGCAAGTCAAGAATTTCAATAGAGCTCTTGCCAGTAAGACTGGTCTAAAAAAATACACCCATTTAAAGAAGGCATGAAAAAATTCTGATGTAAGTATATATGATAGTTTTTAAAAAGGAATTTCATTACTAGTGAATCAAATTTTTCTTGTTCTTGAGAGTGCTACAGGTTTTCTTTACTATGGATCTAACAGGCTGACTTATGAAAGGGAAGTGAACCTCGTGTTCCAAAAATTAAAAAAACTCCTTTCATATATATGTGAAGATTGTTTTATCATGAAAGTGTTGCAATAGTTATAGCAAGATATTATTATGCTGGTCAGAATTTTTGTTTTATATTACTTTGCCTTCATTATCACATGCAAATGTAACACCAGAAACAGTAAAAATGGAAGTTTATGCAAACAGACAAGATTTCTCAAGGAAAAAAAATTGATCCTCTTTTTCCTTGCAACATCAAAAAGTCATTTAATGATCTACATTCAACACATCAACTTGCAACTAATGCATAATGTAATCAATACAGTGATAAAACATGCTTCGTTCACATGTTTATCCACAGCCAGTTTCATCAAAAGAATAATCAAGCTTCCTGATTCTCCTTCAAAAATATAGTCTACATAGCCATTACTTAAACAGCACATCTGTTTTAGGGATCTTGGGGTTTTTTAATGTACTTCAAGCAGCATACAGTCCCATGATGAGACCCAGAAGAAGGATTATCTTTGTGCCATTCTGGTACGTTGTCCAATGAAGTGTCACGCTGCTTCCTAGGGAGTTACACACATTACTCTTCAAGGCCCTGTCAGCGCTAGCAGGGACTGTGGGCCCAGACACACTGTGGCTCAGTCCTGTGATCAGTGCATGGACTCTGCTGGGGTCACCGGGGGACAAGCTGACAGCCTCCATCTCCTCTCCCTCACTCACGTTCTACCACCCAACAGCTCAACACCTCCTCACACTGAGGCGTAAGGCTCGCTGGCCTTCTCCATCCCAGGACTCCCAGTACGGGCAAGCCATCGTTTCACCACAGCCAACACTGTTGGGAAGTTCACCTCGCTTACCATTATGAAGGTGATTAAAAGAGTTATGGATGACTCTCCAGCCACCATTCTCTCAGGATTTCAAACAGGACACATGCTTACCAAACACACCTAGGTCTTTATTATTAGAAAGGGCTCTCTCACTGAACCTGTCCTAACCTTGGGCACTGGCAAAACACAAACATCTGCCAAGCACTGGTAACCACTCCTCACCTTCAACTGAGGACTCTCACATATGCATATGAATAAACAGAAAAATTGGTATCTTAGAGGAAACAAAAAAAGAGGGAGAGGAGGTGTGAATTATAAAAAAATTATACAAATAGAGAGATAAAAACTCTTCACAGCCTCCAGGATATATTAATGTATCTCTCAGTCAGTCAAATTTGTGTTGACAGTTCATATACTTCAGGTAAAAAACAGGCAATTAATTCTCCCCGCACTTTTTGTTGACTTGGATGCTCTGTTACTTCATCTCCATAGATGTCCAGATCTAACCCAAATGACCCTTTGAAATGTATCAAAAAGCTATCAAGCAGCATATCCAGATCCTTGAAACAGCAAATATTTAAAGTTGTTTCTTTCAGATCAACAAGATATTCATAAGTCCTCCAAGAATAGTTAGATTCTGAATTTCATCCTCTTTAAAAAAAAAAAAAAAAAACAGAAAAAATTGTCTCAGAAAGAAATCAGTACCTAATTCAGACTGCACTGCAAAGCAAAAATACCAAAAACACAATGATGCAACAGCTTTTCCTTATGGTTCCTCCAGGTCCTGATTCAGAATGAAAAATGAAGAACCCACTTAATCCTTAATTACTAATGGTAAAGATTTGTGGGTGAGAAGATCCACTACAGATACCCAGTGTATGATGAATGGGCATGAACTGTTCCTAGTGACCATTCTGCTAGAACTACAGCGATGTTCTCATGTGTGTGTCATTTTGAAAGGGTGGCAGAAACTTGCAGCTGCTCTGCAGTTGATCATATACAGTCACATGAGCACTTCTCATGAGAGAAGTACCTTACCTCACAGCCCATCTTCATCTTACTCAAAGCTTTACCTGTTTTTTTCCTGAAAAAAATACCTGTTCTCTAGTATGGGCTTTTCCTACATCCCACCAAAAGACACTACCCATTGCACCAGTGACACTACTGGGATTGAGTAGTCAGCTAAAATATTAAGTAGCTTCAATATGTATGTGTGGTATCTTGAGGAGAAAACAGAGCTACCTACAAAGCTCTTCAGTCCAAAGAAAAATTATGACAACATTAGTTTAGAAATACTATGAGACTTCATAAACAGATGCTTTGGAGTGTATGAACCTGTTCAAAGGTCCCTTAGGAACTCAAGCATCTGGGCAGCACTTAAGGCACTGGCACTAGATTACTTGTAGTAATTTTAAGATCCCCCTCACAGATTAGAATTGGATGGTGATGGATGCATGGAGACAGAATAACTGCTCCTTCCTTCACTCCATATAGAGATCCCTTTTTGCTTAATGCCATGGTCTTTCCTCAAATATATGAGAAATAGGTTCTGGAGGAAAATTAGTTATAGCTGGTAAAGATGTGAGTAGAAATATGAGATTTATGCAAAGATACTATAGTTGTGATTTCAAGTCTGTTGTTCCTCTCTGTGTTTGATCTAATGAAAACTGACACAACTACATGAGTGACTGATTCTAGCTGAACTAAAGGATATTTACAATGAGCCTGAGATCTTAAAACACTGACACAGTTTTATCAGTCATAAAATGTTTCTCTGTCTTCATGCAAGAACTCACTCCCTGCATGAGAATGTCCATCAATTTTATTGTAAATAAAATCTGCAAGATTTCCAATACTCCCCAGGACTTTGATTAGGATTTTCACATTTGTTTTAGTCAATTGTTCACTGGTTTACCTAAAAGGAAGGTCTTAAAAAACTACTTTAGATTTTAAACAATACTTGATATTTAGACTGTGTTTTGATCCAAGGGTTTAGCAATTGCAGCAATGTCAAAGAGCCCTTATGAATGGTCTGAACTTCATTCAAACCATCCATGAAAGAGGGTTTTCCTTCTGACAATTTTTTCTTTACTCTATGGAAAGTCATTGTGCATGTGTGAAGACTGCCATAAATACTAACTTTTCAACACTGAAAACCCTGCTGAATCAGAAAAAAAGAATGTTGTATACTGTAAGCAAACTCTAGGAATACTTAGTCCTCTAGACCTTGATCTTGGTTTTCTTTATTTCAAATGCTTCACAACAACCTCTGCAGCACTTTGTAAGATACCAGACTGAGCACTTAAATGTTATACCTATAACTGAAATTTAAAAAGCAAAAATTTTCTAGAGCTGGAAAGATAAAACAAATAAATAAAAGATATGCAATAAGAAGAAGGTAGAAAATATTCCCATTGTGAAATGGAAACAGAGCATGTATAAATTAAAAATCCTTTGCAGAAGCCTAATAACCTGCATCCTCTTATGTATTCCTTGACAGAACAGGAAAGGCTTTGAAGCTAAACAAACAAATAAAAAAAAGCTCTCCATACAAACATGAGGTCAAAAATTTAGTACTTTGTGTAAAGGGTGTTACAAACACAAAATAGTCCTGAATGTTGGTTTAGTTTCGGTTGGGTTTTTAGAATTTGTAAAGGAGGAATTACATAGATATAAAAAAGGGAGAAAGAATACAGGCTGCATAACGAATTGATTTTACACCAAAAAGACTCAGTAGTAACCAAAACATTACTGCAACTCCAAACTCCGGAAATTGGAATTTTACTTGTACCACGTGTATGCTTACATGAAAGTTGATATCTGGGATATTTTGATTAATTTTTTTTTTTATTTCTTATCATAAACTAGAAACTGGAGTTTAGCAATATTTAACCTTCAAATATAGAAATCTTTCTCTATATATGTAATAGAAATTAACTTGCAGCAAGATGGAAGCACCAGAAGCTTATATTTCTACTAATCAGAGACTGACTGGTTTAAGCTCTGCACATTTTTTAAACACTAAATTACTTTTTTTTTTGAGGATATGAAAATTTACACACACACATACCAAAAAATGCACACACATATAAAAGCAAAAGGGGCAATTTCCAAGAAAAGAAATTAAATCAGTTTGCTAAAATATTTCACGACATTTACAAGATAACATAGCTTTTACAGTTACATAGCTTTACCTAGGGTTTAGATTTTTAGAGAAGAACGGAAAATGTTTTTATTTTCAAAGAATTTTAGAAGACTTTAAAATCAAGGAAAGAGAATACCTGCAATTAAACATTTCAAGAAACACAGCATGAAGTGCTTCCCGGATCTTTGCTTCTCAAAAATACTAAGACATACCCTTTATAGAACTACAAAATAGATTTCAGAATCTATTCCCCAAAATAATTAAATCTCCTTATTTATTACAAAAACTCTGGAGAGTACATAGAAGATTTACTTGGCTCAGTCTTCAAGATTAAACTTTTTTATGACAGTCAGCTTTAAATGTCTTCTTACAAAGAAGAAACCAAAAGAGGAAGACAGAAAGAAGCACTGGTTTAATATAAAATTAAGACTACTGCTGGACAAGGTTGCTACACTTCCTATGATATATGAGGGTTATAAGCTAGTAATTTTTGAATTTGAAGACCAAAGTGCAAATAAGTAGTAAGTAAAGCTAATCACAGAATGGGTACAGTTGGAAGAAGCTGCCATTAGAGTCAAGCTGAAGCAGGATCATCCCAGAGCACAGGACTGCTTTCAGACAATTCTTGAATATCCCCAGTAAGGGGATATATTCACAGTAAGGGGATATATTCACAGTAAGGGAATATAACCACAGTCTCTCTGGGCAATCTGTTCCACTGCTGAGTCACCTGCATAGTACAGAAGTTCTTCCTCATGTTCACGTGGAAATTCCTGTGCGTCATTTTCTGCCTATTGCCTCTTGCCCTACTGCTTGGCATGCCCGGCTCCATTCTTTTAACCACTCTCCCTTCAGACATTGATGGACACTGACAAGGTCCCCTCTCAGCTGTCCCTTCTCAATGCAGAACAGGCCCAGCTCCCTCAGCCTTTCCTCGTAAGAGGGGTGCTCCAGTCCCTTGAACACCATTGTTACTCTCCACTGGATCTGCTCCAGGAGCCCCATGTCTCCCCTGGGCTGAGGAGGCCAGGACTGGGCACAGCACCCCAGGTAAGGCTTCACCAGGGCTGAGCAGAGGGAAAGCATCCCCTCCCTGACCTGCTGTCAGTGCTCTTCCTAATGCCCCCCATTGTGCCGTGAGGGCACGCTGAGATCTCATGGGTAACACGCAATATTGGGTCAACTGATGTAAGCTATTTTCTGATTATTTTTAATATGAAGAAAATGGCTATTAAAATGTGAAAATACATTTTAAGTGGTATGAAATACTGTTGGGGCTTTTTTCTGCAATTACATCTCCTAAAGTAAATACAATCAAATATTCAGTAAAGTACAAAAATATACTTTGCAAATACTAATCTGACTAGATCCCAAGAACATCTATTAGTATTAAGATGAATCTCATGCAGTCAACACAAAGTAAGAGAAGTTATAAAAACCCTTCCTGCCTCTACAGCAACAGAAAAGAGAGAAAGACAGAGATGTAACACTTGACTTTCACACTATAAGTGGTCCCAGCTTTCACCTGAAACAAAAAACTGTTATAAGCCTCTTTTTCTTAAAAATGCAAGAATGAGATATTGACTGTCCTGCAAAAATTCCCAGTGGGCTTCTCTTACATTTTTTTGTTTTCAGTTGGATTTTCTGATTGTAAAATTTTAAATAGTTACCAAGCTTTTAAAATTGAATGATGCACTTCAGTTGACACTGAAGAAACTAAAATACATATACAAACAGCAAAGCAGGTAGTACATTTTTAATGACATTTTAGACTGAAATGAATTGTAAATCACAAAAAAGAAGTTCTTGATATATATACATTAAGTCTTTATATTGTTTCCTGAAACTGAAAAATGACAACAGAATGAAGAACAGACAAAGAACCTGGTTCCTTGAAAGAATATAGAAATCTGTAGGCATCGGTTTTTTTGATATTTTTCTGTTTTTGTTAGGGTTGGGATTGAAAGTGTTTGAGATGGTATTTTGTGTTCAGACTCAGATGTTTATTATTTCCTATGTATATTACAGTATTACAAGTTGTGATTTTTATATCATTTCACTAACAAGTTACAAAATGGCTCCGCATTTGTCTCTACAAGGTTTTTTAAGGAAAAGCTACTCAATTAAGAAATTACACCTAAACTTTTTTTATTTTTAACCCAAAACCCAATTACTCATGTTCCATAATGTGGACATTTTTTGTCTAATTATAAAATACCACTTAAACCTATGAAGAAGAACATGAAGAAGGATTAGTCACCACCCTAAAACCTCTACCTTAGTTTATATATATAGTCTAAAACCTTAAATTCTAAATTTTTTATTATGTGATACTGTACACTTTTATTTAAACTACACACCTATAAACCGGTTTTATAATTTAATTTTGGAAGCTTTCTCTATGGCCTCAGGTCAAATGTAGTGTTCTTTTGAGGGTCTGTGTTATTCTACACGGAAAATCTAAAATTCTGAGTATCTAGGGTTCCAACACATAGAGAAAATTTGAAAATTTTAATTTGAAAGAAACCTAAACAATTGCATTGTTCCAGAAGTAAGATGAATTCTTGTTGTAAAAAAGATGTGTGGGTTTTTTTTTTTTTTTTTTAATTTCCAGGCATTGCAAGAGGTCTGAATGCTATAAGCAAGAATAAAGAAAATAATATGAGAAAAAGTTCACATTAGAAGTATTAAGCAACTCATGGGACCCAACCAGACACATCCCAGGATCCTGAGGGAGAGAATGGCAGACAGGGATGCCAAGACACTCAAGATCATATTTGAAAAGTTGTGGCAGTAAAGTGAAGTCCAGTGACTGGGAAAAAAAGAAACATCATGGACTGGCTTTGACCAGTCCCAGTCTGACCTCCATGCCCAGTGAAATTAAGAAAAGGGTCTTCCTTGAAGATGTAGCAAGACAAATGAAGGCAGGGAGATAACTGGAGACAGACATGGTTATACCAAGTGCAAATGCTGCCAGACTATTTACAAAATTTACTTACAAAAACTGTGTCAATGGGACAAGGGAAGAACAACTCATGATCTATGTAGACTTCTGTAAGACCTTTGGCACAGTCCCTCACAACATTCTAACCACAAAATTGGCAAGCTATGTGTTTGACAGATCTACTATCAGAAGAAAAAGAAACTAGATAGAAGACCACATCCAAAGACAATGGCATCAAGTAGAAGCCACCATGAGGGTGATGAGATACTAAAACAGACTGCCCAGAGAAGTTGTAGATGCCCCATCCCTGGAAGTGTTCAACGCCAAGTTGCATGGGGCTCTGAGAAACCTGATTTAGTTGAAGATATCTCTTCCCATGGCAGAGGGGATTGGACTAGATAATATTTAAAGATTCACTTTGACCCAAACAATCCTGATTCTGCAACTCTGAAAATGAAGAAAAAGGAAACCAAAGGGAGTAGGTATGCTTATCGCTTCAACACAACCCAAGAGATTTTCAATGCTACAAAGTGCCCATAAATTCAAATTTTATAGTGGTACCACAGAATATCCAGGAAGGGGCCCATGAAGAATCATGAGTCCAAGTTCTGGCCCTGCACAGGATATCCCAACAATCCCATCGTGTACTTGAGAGCATTGTCCAAATACTCCTTGAACTCCATGAGGCTTGTGGCCATGACCACTGCCTTGGGGTGTCTGTTCCAGTGCTCATCCACCCTCTGGGGGAAGAACCTTCCCCTAATAACAAGCCTAGGGAACTAACCCAAATCTATCCTGACACAGCCGCCATAAATCCTGACTCTGTATCACCACAAGCCTTACAGGAGTGCTTCAAATGGAGTAAATATCTCTTATACTTTTCTTCCAAGTCCTGACTGTACTGATTTTTTGCCCCTGAGAAGGTGGAGTGACAGAGCAGCTGTGCGGGCACCCATTAGTTAGCCACGGTTAAGCCACCGCACTTAAGCATGGCAGTGAAATTTATTGACACCAAAGCTCATTTCATGTCTACAAAATTAAAATCCAGATAAAAACCAACTATATAATGCACTCTTTTCCTTTTTATGAAGAAGTATTCCATTGTGTGGACAGCAGTATTATCTACATCTGGACCTTTTTCTCCCTAATCATTAATGAAAAAAGGCATTGAAATCTCTTCCGAATACATGTGTATGCTATTAATGAAGAAGCTAAACTAATCTTTACATGCATTACACAAGCATTAATAAATTTTAGAGATTGTTCACAGAATTCCAGCTATTGTATAATATATCAGCATAATTCTATGATACATTTAAAAAGACATTTAACATTTTAATTTCACTAAATTCAGCAGGACTCCTCAGACATGAATTTAGGCAACAGATTATATTCATCTGGATATTACACATTGACAAGTTAAGTACATTCTTTAAAGCCATGCCAAGAGTCTCCTACTGATCAAGATCCTTAGTTTATAACATCTTGTGTAAGAAAAATATTTAACAAGTAGATGGCAAAAAGTAAAGATATTCCTACACTATATCATGTCACAAGGACACCAAGATTTTCTGATCATCTGTGCTATAATAAAAGCCATAATCACAATATAGTTAGGAGGATCCCAATAAAGGATTCTATTTATTGCAATTATAGGTCAAATAAGAAAAAATCTTCATGCCATTATATTTTTTCATACTGTATTTATGGACATAAACAGAGTTTCTATGTGTATAAACAAATACGTGTTGCAGTTGAGCTTTGACATAGAAAAAAAAACAACGGAAAAATGCAACCAGGATAAATCAGACTAGTGATTTCTCAAAACTGGACTATGCTAAATCAATCTACTCGCTTTGATAAAATACTTGATTTTTTTAGATACAGGAGAAAATGATACAACTAATATATTTGTATTGAGGCACTGTATTCTTCAGCAAGGCATCATGAAATGGGAAATTAATAGTTAAAATAAAAACAAACTGTGATTATTTTACAAAACATAAAATATTTAGCAAATTCCCCTGAACTAAGGTGAAAAATAACCTAGCTATAAAGCTACATGAATTTGTAATATTGTTCTTGCAGGGCCAGCTTTGGGACTTTAAGAATTCTAATTATTCACTTGGCTGCAGAAAACAGAATTAGCTAATGATACGTGCTAATAGTGATACAAAACTAAAAGGGATTGCCTTTTGCTAGGATGGAAGTTGTTACCATTATAGAAAAGGATCTAAATGCCACATTAAAGAAATTGGATTTAGAGTACTGAAACAACTGAAATAAGGTAAGTCACCACTGCAAAAAGTACATGGTAAAGTGCTTAAAGACAACTGCAAAAGGTGCTTATTATTTGCATCAAAAATACATATGTATTTATGAATCATGAAATTATGAAAAGCCAAAGAAATGCAGCTATTTCAAAGCCTAAGAAGTTTCTGGAATGAGTATGTATACACTTTCCTCACAGAGTTGGAGAGAAACTAATGCTAATGATACAAAAGGAAAACTTGTATTCTTTGACAATATTACATCCTAAAGCTTACACGGATTTCAGTAATCCATGTGCAACAAAGTGTCTGCACTCCACATGCAAAACATAGACATAATGTGTACCATGGTAAGAAAAAGAGATTTTGTGTTTCACAGACGACTCAATAAGCCTACAAAAATAAAGGCTAACCGCTACTGATAAGTACTTTGGAAAGGAGAACAAAGATACTAGTGTGTAAACAAAAAAGAAGAAGAAGGTTTATTCAAATGATAAGCAGAGTTTTAAGGCACAGCCCAACTGGAAACAAACAGCTAAATCTCAAAGGAAACCAACTTATCAATTTACCATTTTCAGGACAATAATCTATTTACCATCTTAAGTAGCTGTTCTTCCCTTAGGATCCTTCTGGTATCTTTCAACTAGAACCATGCAAACATTTAGAATTTTGCAAATCTTAAGAAGCAAAAATCTAAATGTGTGAAAATTCTTCAGAGGGAAGGGGCCAGTGGAACAATGCAGTGTCAGGAAAATCAAAACTATAACAGAGAGCTACCAACACCTAAATTAAATCTTTTCAAAGGCAGATGAGTTTCTGGGTGGGTGGCTGCCACTCTCCTTTTCATTAATCATTCAATAGTGCTGATTAAATTTTTTTATGCAGATGTAATGTGATAGAGAAAACTCAAAAGTGCCCTTTTTTCCCTTCATTTCCCCCTTTTGCAATGTTTTACTGGCTGCATCTACAAGGTTAAAATAACAATTGTGTTACAAACTGAACGAAACTAAGTGTAGGCTATATATTAACCCTAACCCTATACTTTAGAAATAATATGAGTTTTCAAATTATTCCTTTCAAAAATTAATTCATTATGAAATTCAAAGGTTTAAAGCTCTGTGAGAGATTTATTCCAATGTTGAAATAGGCTAATTTTACCCCTCTATAGCATAACATCCACCACTTTCACATTCGTGTCCTATAAACTTCCTTTTGAGATTCCATTTGCAGAACATCTGCCTTTTCAAAATCATGAGAAATGGAAAGATGCTCCATGACAAACTAGAGCATAAAATCCAGATAGAACAGATACTCTTTTTTTTTCATGTTCAGCTACTAATTCTGTCAGTTATTTTAATTTACCTGATCAATCTCTATGGGATTTTAAACTCCTAGTGACTGGTAAAATTCAATGGGAACCAGGCATCCTCCTTTCATATGCTTTAGAAAATCCCCTCTTTGAATATGTATTAGAATGAGCCTCTTTTACAAAAACATAGACCTTACAAGGTAAGTGGTCATTCACTCTCCCAAAAAGACCCAAACAACAAAAGAACAAACAGAAAACTTTTATAAGAAAAAGGTGTAAACAATAATAAAAAGAAAAAAAAAATAGAAGACTTCAACCAATATATGTATGTGTCAAGTTGTCTTTTTTATCTAAAAATCCTGCATCAATCCAAATTTAGTGTAGTTCTGTTCTAAGGGTTATTATATAGATGTATCTATAAGGTAAAATTTTTGCTTGCTTATATTCATTTGCTGTTGATTGATACTGGCAGCCTTTAGTAGGGCACTGAGAAAGGAGCAAATGCCAGGTGATCTACATAAGTCTTGAGTGCCTACTAAGTGTCTTTTCCAATAGTTATTGTCCTGGACCTTACTTCATTTCTAAGGGCATCTTGACCAACAGGAGTCTAGCAGATTGGTAACCCAGCTGAAAGTAAAGGGGCAGAAATAAAGGAGCTTGTTCCACAGGCCGTGTAATTTTCTTAATTATAATGTTAATTATTTCATGCCAGTCTGGGTTGGTGTCCAAAACTACAAAACTAAGGAAAGTATACCACTAAGGAGAATTCCAACCACCAGGGTTGTTTCTCCAGCTGCCACTGGTCCAAACCCCTGTTATAGGGCAAAATCAGAAAGATAAATAAACTGAGTAAGTGGAGACAGTTACAGTTGTCATATCTCAAATGAAAGGAAATAATAGAGATGACGGAGAACAGAAAGAAAATGCTGCTTGCATCATCTGGTATAACTACTGGTTGACCTCCTTTTCATTCTGTGATGTTGCAGCACTGACATACACACTCCACAATATGGCAAAAGGAGGAAAATCACTTATGTGAGGATTCAGACAATAAGACACTGTGCTAAAGGTAGGGGGGAGGCACAGAAGTGAAAGAGAAATAATGACTGAATGCACAAAAAATTATGCTCCAGGCTGAGAGAAGAGAAATGCTATCAAGACAAGTCACGCAACTGCCACTATCAGAAGTGTCTGCATGACCTGATAGTAATTTATTTAATGAAATAAAAATCTATCTATTCTATAAAAGATAGTACCTATCAAGAATGTTTGTATCATTTAAATAGTTACAAGACATTTTATTATGTAAATGCAGTATTTTAAATTTTAAAATTAATTATTACTTTAAATTTATTACTGTATGCCTAAAATATAACATGGGTTGCTGATAAAAAGTACAGAAATAACACCTTCACACCAAAGTTTTACTTCCTACAATATTACTTGAAAATGCTATTCTGCAACATTCTTGCATCACTTGAGCTTCTCAGAATATCTATAAATTAATTTATATATTAAGTTGGAACAATAATTTCATGTCAAATCAAATAGGTCAATCAGTGTATGACTAATGACATAAAATTAAAACAAGATGTAAATGGATCCCTCAGTTTCTTTATGAAACCTACCAGTATAGCTCTGTGCCTGTAAGACAGATGTTGAACAGCTGCACTTGGAGGTTACTAACCCATACTTGTTGGAGAGCCCATACTTTGAGAGAGAAGCTCCTCTTTCTAAGAAATTTGTCCTAATCCTGAAGAAATTTTTTAAAAAAAGGGAAAAAGGCAGAGATGGCAGAAGCTGTATCAAACTTCTGAATAACCCTGAAAACAATACAAAGTGTTTTTACTTTGATGTGACTGAAAGACAGGATGCTACAATATTACATTTCTCAAGTTACATCACTGTATTTATTTGCTGAATACTTTTTTGAAGTATTTTAAACATTCAGATTAGATTTCAATCACAATGCTTTATTTATAATTCATTTAATCCTATTCTTTACTTAGAAAAGTAGCTGAAGCAGATGCCAGGGGGATAGTGTGACGAATAACAAGCGAAAGTATTGCAACAGAAAATATATTTCATTTAGTGATTTCTAACTATTATTGTGATAAAATGTGTATTAGTTTTAGAAAAATGATTTTCAAAAGAAACAGAATTCATATACTTTGAATATTAAATAAATCAAAAGCTCTAAAGAAAGTTATTCTAGAATACCATCGATACTGAGACTCCCATCTCACGAGGTAAAGTAGAAAATAAACCTGCATGAGATTTGGTGGTTTCTGCTGTTAATAACATATACACAAATCTGGCTCTATTTAGTTACACTATTGCATAGCAGGAGAGTAATTGATAAAACATATATTTGTAAGATTACTGTGAATTCAAATGGCCTAAGAATATCTGTATAATCTACATGCTTTCACAGAAATAAAAACTGTATTAAATAAATATCCATTAAAATAGTAAACTGTCTTTCAAGCTGTCAAAAACCTACCCTTTCCTAAAGGAAAAGAGTTCTTAAATTATAAATATATTACATAGATATTAACCTAATAAATATGATTTTAGCACTCCTTTAGTATATAAAAGGGCTTTTAGTATTATATCTGGTCTGTATTTGAGTTCCTTTTTTAATAGCCTCTAGCGTGCAGTGAAGCTGTAATGGTAATTAAAGTGCACAACCCTTGCATATATACCTCGGTACAAGTATGCTACATTTAAAAAAAAAGGTTGCAACAGATACAAAATATAATAATTTCTCCACATTAATCTTGCATGCATTTGTAAAATTTGCATTTCTAACTTAATCTGACAATTCGCTTATAACTATTCATTTCTGAGATTTTTTTCATACATTTTTAACTTAAGCCTTGAAACTAATTTATTTTCCACAAGTATTCTTCACTCATATCCAAAATTCTAGCACAAATCACTCTTTTTTTGAATTGCAGAAATTTTACAGAAATGCTTTCTTTTGTACTCTGGATATCCAACAATTTCTATACCAGATGAACAGAAAAGTGCATCTGTCCTTTTCTTTTTTATTTAAATAAAAGGCCGAGGCAGCAGCAGTAGCTGATTAGTCATTATTTGGAAACATCATACCATTAAACCTCAGTTCCTATTCAAAGATGATTTTGTATTGTAGGGAACACCACAGGATTACTATTTTCACCAGAAGGAATAGTCGAAGCTTTCAAATCTTTTGTTATCCAATCTGTCATTTCAATTAGTCTAAACTACCTACATTTACCTTCTTTTTTTTTTTCCATCTGTGTGTGTGACATTTCACTGATGAATAATTAAATGCAAGAGAACAATTTCAGTATCACAGCACAGTATTTCCACCTATGGAATTCTGTCACTCAAAAAGAAAGCACAAATATTCACGTTTCTTTGTGATCAGCCTGCAAATTCCTTATGGCCCAGGAAAACAGCCAGCCTAGAGGAATTGAAAGAAGGTGTTTTTTTTTTTTTTTTTCATTTTGTAACTGTTTTCAACATCATTAAACAGTTTCCTTATCACTTTGCTGCACTTAAATTCCACTTCTTATAATTACTTAGCCTCTTCACAAACAGAATTATTAAACTACACAGCTTCACTGCACACTAGAGGTCAAGATGTATTGAGATGTACTTTTATTGTTTCCAACCAGTAAAAGAGGTAATGCCTTGTATTACAGATCTTCGGTCACCACTGGGTTTCTCACTCATTATTGAAAACAAACTAGCAATTAGGTCTAAGAGTGAACAGATGAAAATAATAAATATTTTATGACTAATAGTTATATACATTTGACATCAACATAGAACCATAGCCCGGTTTGGTGTGGAAGGAACCTCAAAGATCATCAAGTTCCAATCCCCCTGTCATGGGCAGGTACACCAGATCATTGTTCAGAAACCCACCCACCCTGGCCTTGAAAACTGCCAGGGATGCAACTTCCACAACTTCTTTGGGCAACCTGTTCCAGTGCCTCCTCACCAACACAATACAGAATTTCTTCCCAAGGTCTATTTTGAATCCACCCTCTTTCAGTTGAAAGCCATTACTCCTTGTCCTGTCCCTATATGCCCTTGTAAAAACTCACTTTCCAGCCGTTCTTTAGGCCTCCCTTAGGTACTGGAAAGTGCTCAAAGGTCTCCCCAAAACTAGCCCCAACTGCTGTCTCAGCATGCCTTCATAAGAGAGCTGTCCCAGCCCTGTCACCACCACTGTGGCCCTCCTTCCAACAGAGCTGCTGGGGCCATCGAGCTGGGCCACTTGGTAGGTAGGGTACTCTTGGTAGGGTCTCGCAAGAATGGAGTACAAGGTGAGAATAACCTCCCTTCACCTGCTAGTTATGCTTCTTGGTACAAACAAACGTTAATACAAACCTTAAGAGTTTTCCTTCAACTAATTTTAAGCATTTTTGAGATTGCTGTGCAACTAAAATAATTCAGTATTGCCACCCATCTTTAAATACTACCCCTTCCTCTGTTACAAACTTCATTAGAAAGTCAGGAAAGTAAAAGAAAAATAAATGCAGAAATACTTATGAAAATCGATCCAGGACAGAAAACAAACCTGATTTGAAATGAAAATTTGTTTTTCCTGACATTCAGTAGGAAAATATACACTCGCTTTTCTTTTCCCCCCCCTGCTATTAGAACAAGTCCAACTGAACTCACATTCACTGAAGTTACGTAGTAAGTGATACCAATTTTTTCATCTGCAGGTTTTCAACATAGATACTTTAGAAAGTAAAACATTAAAGCACTGTTTACATGGTAGACATTTTGATTCAATGGACTTCCAAAAACCTAGATAAAAACTTAGTATTGGTATGCACTGAGCAGGTGCAAGAGTCTTATTTTTTAAATGATATCTAGTTAATTTTACAACTTTTATTTTAAATATACTAAGTTTATTTGCCAATGATTCACTTACTGCCTCTGGAACTCTGAGTGTTTCACACAGTGTAAATTTAGAGGATGATGCAAGCCCTGGACTCTGTAATTTAAACAGGATTTTTCCAATTGATTTCACTTGTGCAGCATTTCACCCACACACTTAAGAACATTGATTATATAGACAACTAAAGGTATATTTATGAAAAGAGAGATTATATCTTCAGTGCAAATAAATACTAGGTTTCTTAGACCTAAATCACACAGTTCTTTGCTATATGTAGGATAAAACTACAGGGTGTAGAATTTGAAAGAACAGACTGGTTTTGTATGTTACCTATCTCTCTTACTTGCTTTCTTCCCTCATGATTGCATAGAATTGTGTTAACACCTTCAGGTGTTTGCTTTCCATTGTGAATACTGTGATGTTCACTTTTTTATGCAAAAGAAATCTAATCCATTATTAACCCACCAATTTTTCTCTCATTCTTTGTTGTGTTATAGAAAAGCATTATTTTTGATAGTATAAGGTATCACATTCTTATACCTATTTTTATAAAATTAGTAGGCTTAATAATACTTTACTTCCATAGGCAACAGTTGAAATACAACATAAAAAATATTAGGGGCACATCAAACCTTGAGAGTGCCTAGTCCAGAACCTGGCTGTGACCCTGGTAAGCTACAGAACCTTTCCCTGGGTCATGCTTAATTTGTTCAATTTTAAGCGTCTCCAAAAATGGGGACACAAACACTTTTGACCTATTCCAGTGCTCAGTTAGTCCTGTAATAATTGCAGTAATAACAACAACAGTGATAATTATAAATATGTCTTATGCTTTAACAGAGCTTCATGGGCTTCTTGGGCCGTCAGCTAGGGTTCTCTGAGAAGGCTGCAGCTTTCCTATCTTCACCCTCTACCATCAGGTATACTTACATATTCACAGGCAACATCCGAGTCAACCTTCTTGTATCAGGCCAAGCTGTCCCAGCTCTCAATTCCTCTTTGTATGGCAGTATTTAAATTCCAGCACTGCCTTTGTGGGCTTTTGATGAACTGGCTCCAGCATGCCCCTGTTTCTCTTGTACTGAGGAGCCTAATGCTGAACCCAACAGTCCAGATGCACCTGACCATGCCTGAATGAAAGAGAAGGATCACCTCATTCCTGAAAAACGTCGGCCTTCCTTAACCACAAGGACACACCATTGATTTATGGTCAACTTTTGGTCAGAACTCCCTGAACTTTTCTCTCAGGCTGTTTTTTCAGCCGGTCAGCCTCCAGTGTGACAGGGGTTGTTCCTTCCCAGATACAAGGCTTGCCACTTCCCTGTCTTCAACTTCATTGAGGTTCCTGTAAGCCCATGTCTCCATCCTGCCCAGGTCCCTTGAATCAGTATCTTGTGAAGAGTTTTGATAAAATGCCTTATATAGCGACACAAATTTAGAGTAATCTCTATTTTCATTTTATTTTCCTAATGAACCCAAGCACAAATATCAATCTCAAGTATATACATGTGAAGTCTTGAGGAAATGCAAAAAAGAGGTTACTATGAATAATCAGACACAGATTAATGAAACACTTGTTAGAATTTTAGAAATAAGTGCTTTACTTGAAGGTTTCCAGGAGAGAATCATAGAATCATCTAGGTTGGAAAACACACTTAAGAAAAGCGAGACCAACAATTAATCCAACACTGCCAATCCACCATATAAAATATTCCTAATGGCCACAATGACACATCTTTTAAATATTTCCAAGGATAATGAATTAACCACTTCCTTGGGCAGCCTTTTAGAGTGCTTCCTAACTCTTTTGGTGAAGGAATTTTTCCTAGTATCCTAGATATCTTGCTTGGAAAAAAATTGCCAACTGTCAAGTAAGCCTGTGAAATCAGCCACTGCCAATGATGTAGTTTTAAAATTATCTCTATTTTCATTCAGTTTTAGCTAGTCAGCATGAACTGAAGAGTAGTTTAACCAGTACTAGCTCATTTAGTATTAGCTGATGTAGTTTTAGCTACTGAGGCACCAGCTCATGAATTACCAGAAACAAATTCACATTTTTGATATTGGCATGCAGACTTAACATTATAACTGAGAATAAGGACAGGTCAGTGTCCAACCTGGCATCATTAAAGCAAAATATTAACCATTCTTTACCCAAATTTTTATTGTGATACACATCCACAAAAGAATTCCTAAAAAACCATGAGCAATGAAAAATAATTGTTGAAAAAGTCAGTCAGATCTCTACAACAAACTTGAGTTACATGGTTCATAGTCCAGCATTAAATAGCTAAAGTCAGCTTGGTATTGTCTTTCATTTTTCACTGAGGTGACACACAGAAGATGCAGTTTGTCTGAAAGCACAATGCATAGGCAAGGTTAACCCCTTCCCAGTGCTGCTTGTGCTGCAGAGTTGGAGTGCTGTGCACTGACTTCATGCCTTTTGACAGCCCAAACACCACAAATGAGGAGTTGCAAGAAGAACTGAAATAGCAGGTCCCAGGGGATCAAGAAAGAAAGCACTAAGCTTTACTGTTTGTTAGTAAGGGGTAAGTGCAATGATTTAATGATTTAATTACTAACACTAATTAAGATAACGCACAACAGCAAGACTACAATCCAAAAAACAGGAATTTTTCAAAATTCACAGTTTTTAGGCTAGGATCCTGCAAACTATATTTTTTTTACAGGTAGTTTGTGTGAAGGCAGTGCTACTTCACCATGAGAAAAATTGCAGCAGAATCAATGAAACATAGATGTTGCATTAAAATAAGAGTATTCAAAAAAGAAAAAATCCCAAACTTTGCCAGAATAGCAACTCTATAGATCCTACCGTCTGGTACATTGGGGTAATATGGTACATTTTAGCAAAATGACGATTCTTGAAATTATTTGCAGAGATGGAATGTCATTTTTTAAAAAGCAGCATACCTGTGCAAAATTACACTCCCTTTTGAGAGAGTCTGTATAGTCTAGACAGATAGAAAATTAGACTTTGGCTTCCATTTTACGTCATTAATTAGAGGTTACCTTTTCTTCATTGAAAGTACTGAAAGATCAGCAGATAATAAGTCTTGTCTGTCTGTCTGCTTGTCTGACTGCACAACATAGATACTATTGAAAGGATCTTTGTGATTTTTTTGGAAACAATTTGGTCAAGTAAAATATCAAAAATCAGGAACACAGTGAGAAAGCATGTCCATTTGAGTATGAGGAAAACAAAGTTGCTACTGCTTAAACATTAGGTTATAATACGCCTTTTCTGACCTCTAATGAGTTTCTGCAATTCACATGAAATTTCTTTGATGACTTTTTCAGTCTATTATTTCCACATGGGTGCTCCTGCTTTGTTTCTACTTAGTGATGCATGACTGACAACATTTCTGGACCAGATTCCAAGGACGCTTATGAAAACTGGTATGTATTTTTGACATTAAGAGAGAAGTGGGGAAGCTAGCATGAGGAAGGATAAAGAGAGCTGAAGAGGTAAATGGATGCATGGGAAGGGACACAAATGGTAAATGAAGAATACAGGAAATATTAATTGTTTCACTAAGAGAGTGAGGCCCATAGATAGTCACAGCACAGCTGAAAAATCAGGCACCCTCTGGTACCAAAGAACATGCAGGGGTGAAGCTCAGGCCTGGCATGCTGCTGGTCTTTGCAAGAGCACAGCAATCCTTCTGCATTCCACTCAGACCAGCCAAATAATACCTCCTGACAGCAAAAAGCATGCCTTCTCAAAGCAGAAAACAGCCCCCCAACTCCAGCCAGAATGCACTCCAGCTCTGCCTGAACAAAACTGGGCCACAGACCGTAAGAGGTCACTCACCCAGCAGAGAAGGTGCAGGGACAATTGCTGCCCTAAAGGTCCCAGGATTCGGAGCTCAGTACTCAGATTGTGATAAACAAAAAGAAGACTTTTGGAGAATAAACACTATTTTTAGACCATGGATTCTGCTAACGTTGTGCAACTTAGAGCATTTTGGCAGAATAAGGAAAATGCATTACCTATCAGAGAAAATTTGCACACTCCTTTTAAAAGCTTTTAAATTAGGAGCATCTAGAGACAAATACTCCAGCAGCGAGATTTAAATTACCCTAAAATCCAATTTATAGTTAAATAGTACTTGTGATTTAAATTCTTATCCACCTTTACATCATTTTTATGTTAAATGTCTTTTCTGGACAATGTCATCACTCTGAAGAGAAAAGAAATTATTAAAGGAATACAAATTCCCCTCCAGAATGCATAGTAGCGTAATTTATTTATGTTAAAGAAAACATTAGTGCTGCAATCAGAAATTAATATCAAGAAAATATTTTTCAGAAAGCTTAAGATCTTTTCTAAAACTTCAATCTCAAAACATTTGAGTATAATTTAATCAGAATATTGTATTAAATATTACCTTATTTTTCTGAATCAGTTATTTGAAACAAATTTCAGTAGCGTTCTAAAAGCATCAATCTTTGGGACACCATTGAGATCCCAGTGTCTGTAGCAACAGTATATATTCAAAGGCAAAGAGTTTTCTTTGTAATGTGCATTAACTGCCCTGCACTTTCCTAGCAATATTCTCCCAAATGGCAAGGAGTGCTTGACTATCTTTGTAACTTATTTTCCAAATAAAAAAAAAACCTAACAAACAAACAAACAAACAAAACCCCAACCAACCAAACAAAAAACCCAAGCAAACAAAAAAACCAAACTGAAAATTTATTAAAATTTACCTGTAATGTCTGAATATACTTGATTAGGCACTACAAATAAGGATTATTAATTTATCTCCTGAAAGTCAGTTTTGAAAAGGGTACGTGGATGACTCTGGTGAAAAAACGTAAGATGTAATATTTCTTTGAATCTGACAGTCTCAGAATGGACCCTTCTCTTGCCTACAATCACATGTCTAACAAATATGATTTCTGACACTGATCTATGCACAGTGAGAAAGCAGTCCTTACTGCTTCAAGGTATCTATAGATCAATGAGTTCTGATGACTTGCAGCTGCAATTTTATGTTCTGTTCACAACCTAAGAAGCAAACAGTAAACCAGAAAGAAAATACTAATATGGAATTAGAAAAAAAATTGTCATGATGAAAAAATAATTGCGAGGGCCACACATTGACACACTAAAAACTGAGAGGTGTAAACTTGGTGGTTCTACCTAAGAGACCCCTTTTTATTCTCACTGATCCTTCAAAATGCTTTCTTTGTAAAGTCAAAAGACATGACAGATCTATTAACATCAAAGAAATACAAACTCTTGATCTTCAGGCTCTCAGAGTAGTGTGTCTTTTCCCCCAAGGTTAAAATGTATTTTGCAATAAGACACTGAGCCATGCACTCATAGATAAGGAAAAAGATACTAAAGACTTAGAAGATCTGCTCAGTGGCAGAAATGAGTATTAATTAACAAAGGCATCTATAAATTCTCACTTAAGTGCACATATTAGAGAGGAACCCATACAAAAATACCAGTCTATATTGTACTAAAGAAAAAACAATGGGGCATTCTAGACAAAAGATGTGTTTTTCTGGCTATAGAAAAGGTAAACAAATCTTGCTGTGATTGGGGATCTGAGAATAATTTGGCTAAAAGTTCTAATCTTTTCATATAAATAAAATCCACAAATTCTATCCTAATTCTGCATTTCAAAATCAAATAACCAAATTCAAACCAAGGGCAGCTAAAAATCCTGTTTAGCCTCCATTCACACATTTGCATTTCTTCAGAATGAAAAAAAGAAACAGAAAATTGAAAGAGTACTGGAAATGCATTTATTAGTATTTAAAGTTATAAATAAAGGAGAAAAAACGCTCCCTTTTTAAAATTTTTTGTATCCTATTTTTTATGCACAAAAAATCCAGAAGGATTAATGATCAGGCATCTCAAAAGTGTTTATACACAACCTACCTAAACTGAGATCAATTATAAATTGCCTCAAGGTTCTCAAGACACCAATAGAGCTCCTGCTCTGTGTGGGTAGTGAGCTGCTGTCAAATGGTGTATAGCTGAGAAAAGTTTTCTAGAGACTTTCTGCCATGGGAAAATCCCTCAGATTTTTCATGTAAATCTAAAAGCTACTTTTAACATACTCATGTTATCCACATTCATACTTACAAGTTGCCAAAGCACTTCATTTCACTGTAATGTTTTTAGAAGTCTACAGTTCTTGTTAAAAAGTAACACTGAGCTGCTATGTAGAATGCAAATAATCAATCCAAGAGAATCATGTTTAGTGAGCTTAAAATTTTAACACGTCTTTAGTAACAAATTTATCTTCAATTAGTGCACTGCCAAATTATTTTAAAGGAGGCTAAAATAATTTCTTATGCGACATTTAATTTTAAAACCAACTGTATATCGTTAATACTTTTAAGAGAATCTATATCCATTTGATTTCAAAATCTGTACTTAAGAGTACTGTGTCATCTTCCTAAGATGTTGTGGCACCATTCTAGATTCCAGTTTACCTCCAGTGTTTAGAATGCATACATCTTTAGATGCTACAACCTTTAAGTCACTTTCGTCAGACCACAGATATTGAAAAAGGTCAGTGAACATGTTAACACTTCCTCATATTAAGAGTATGTCTGAAGATGAAAGTTTATAAAAGAGGAAAAAAAGGCGACTAGGATTTTCCACTAATGTACTTCATCTGTGAATTGTAAAGCTCTATAACTCATCCCATAAAATAACTACTCCTTGTATCTCCTGCCCCAAATCAACATACACAAAAACACATAAACACAGAGCTGGCAAATATGTGAGCTATGCTATCAATAACACTAATATTGTTATTTTTCAAAATTATAAACTGCATTTGCCTAAATGCTTGCCATAGCCTCCAATTGCACTTCCTGTAAAATATGTTATTAAATATAGATGTAATAATTGCGATAGAATTGTGATATAGTGTGATACAAGAATCTCCAAATCAGATTTTCTGGAGAAGTTAGTGTCAATGAACACAATGCAAAACGCATGTTGAAATCATATGTATTTCTGAGTGTAAGATGACAGTAAATACCTTATTAGGACACACTAAGTCTTGTTGTCTGCTATCATGTCTCCACATCAAAAGAACATGCCATACATGGGCACATTAGCCTGGGCAATTTTTGAGGTCCATTCACTTCATATGCATAACTACATTAACAATGGCATTCCTGTCTGTTCTTTTAGTATTAATTTATGGACCTCCTGTACACAGATTTTTAAAGTCTCTTACAACTATAAATACTGTCTGCCTCAGCAAAAATGAACAGTAATTTCCATTTTTTACCTGCTTTTAGTAACTCTTCTACTAAAATCCTCAAACTCCACAGTTTTATTCTAATATTACTGAGTAGGTGGATACCCATTCTGTTCTCATTCTCGCCTCTGCTCCCATAACTTTGCAGACCTTAGCCATAATCCCCGCAACCCACTTCTGCCAACCTTCCTTGAAACTCTAATAGTCTCAGCCTCCTCAGTCTCCTCTCACATGGCAGCTGTCCCATCCTCTGGACCATTTAACTGTCACTGAAAGCATTTTATGGAACTCAGTTGTGTTTTCTTGAGATAGGTGTATGAGCCTGTATGCTAGCATGCAAGATAAAGGTGCACTAAGGTTTATATAATTACCAATTATTTCCTCCTCTTCCTAATTCCCCACGTAGAATTACTCATAGGTGTAAAACTAGCTTTTTTACATAAAATAGAAATAAATGGATTCTCTTCATCACCTCTGTAATAAGTCCAGCACCTTGTGTACTCTCTATAAAATGCATAAAATCTGAATCTGAGAATATTCAGATATATAGTAGCAAACTGACATTTAAGCACATTGTTTCACAATAGATACAATGCAATTGACCACAATCAGCCACTAATTACATTAAACTCAAATTTATTGAGCAAAGCTCTCTATTACGATTGCTATATTTTGAGAAGAAAATACGTATCCACCAGCTAAAAAAAAGCCTTCAGTTTTATAAAAACTTATTACCAAAGATGATAAAAGTATTTTCCTAGTTCTGAATCTTTCTTTTTCTCCTCCCTGCACTTTCTCCAGTCTGTCAGGAACCCCTGACAAACTTCAATGCATTGCTGGCATCACTATGCCCTTATCTGTAAGGTTAATTTGTCTTTTTATTCACATTCATTCTACCTTTGCTTTTCTATCAAAAAGTTTTGGAGCCTACAACCTCATCTTAAGACAAAAAATCTCTCACACAAAAAAAAAATCCTTGTTTATTTTCAAAATCCTTACTTTTAGAGAGACTATGCACTCTTTGTTGCTGGTAAAATGTGAGCTTTTTAACTACAACAGGAAACCAATTGACTGTTTCTCTTTTCAGTCCATACATCACCTACCCATATACTCAACAATTATTTTACACACTAAAGTGTACGTGATATTCTTGGATGAAAAAAATGACACAGGTGGAACTTTCCTGGAAATGTCTGTAACTAATAAACTCTTACTACCAAAATAAATTTCTTATCATTTTCCCTTATCATTTCTGCCTCCTTCTTCACAATTCCACATATTAAAATAAAACCAACACCACTAGAAGCTCTCTTCCATCCACATACTGGTACTGAAGTAGAAAGCACAGAAAGTTTTACAAAGCAAATTAAAAATCAGTTTCTTAGGAGTAACTAGAACAAAATTCTACCCACTCAGATTTCACAAAGACATATAGACAAATATTTTTATATCTCAATAGAACAAATTTTAAACTTCTATGGAATTATCTTCCTGAAAATAGCCTTGTTGGGAAAAGGCTTTCAGAATTTATGTTTTGTAGGAATTCATGTGTTATGTATTGTGAAATTCTGTCCTTTGCTACTACTTTGCACAGCAAGACCATGTCCAAAGTGTTTACAGTCATGCTCCAGAGTTTCTTGTAAACTGAAATGACCATAGGCCATGCATTTTCAATTTTATGTTTATTAGTAATTTTATGTTTATTAAAAGACATCTTAATTGTCTTTTATCAACATATTCTCCTCAGGTATGTAACATGAAGTTTGTAATCAACAGACAAAATTCTACCCTCACTTTTTTCATAACACATACCATACAGTTTTCTGTAATTCAGTGAAAGCCACAGTAGCAATCTGGACGCAACTTGATGTTTAAACCTATTTTATAGCAATTTAAAGTCAAGGTGTAACTTTGTTCTCCACATAACTTCCTTTAGAAGGAAGCATTAA
The DNA here is from genome assembly GCF_027579445.1 of Ammospiza nelsoni. Lineage (NCBI taxonomy): Eukaryota > Metazoa > Chordata > Aves > Passeriformes > Passerellidae > Ammospiza > Ammospiza nelsoni. The sequence goes on along the minus strand of NC_080669.1, from coordinate 40,675,395 downwards.
AAATAAATTAACAATTTTCAAATTAATTTGTATTATCAAAAATTTATTTAAAATATTGTGCATATCCACAAGAATTAGAAAGGATTAAATTAAAAATATTTGCCTAATTATTTTGAACAAATATAGGTTCAAGCAGACACTGATTAAGCCAGAATCATTCTATCCATATGTTATTTCTGGGGGAGGGAGTTTACTGAAATATACAGTGGACAAAAGTGAATTGTGACCTTTCTGTACACATCCAGATATTTTTCATTTTCTAAAAGTGTTGTCAGAAATTTACTACTGAAACAGAAGATGCTACTCAACATTTTATCTCCATTTCAGCCAGTGAGAGTTAGGCTTCAGTCAGGGGGTAAAAATACTATAAAACACCACAGCAGTTGTTGTGCTGTATGAATATAACCTAAAAAAAATTCTAAAATTCCTCTACCAGTGTTTCTTCTTCCTTTTTCCCCAAGAGCCTTCCTACACTGAGACTATGGTATGCACCTCTAGTAAACTTTTGAAGTATGCAGACATGTTCTTAAGCAATCTAGCAGACACACTGGAATTCGCTGCCAATTCTGACACAGGAATATTAATGACTCACATTCCTTTATCTGCCAGTGGTCATTACTGATGCTGCAGGGAATTACACAGTGAGATAACTACCCATACTGTAGTTTCTCCAAAAACACTTGCTGTTAACAGATAACATTAATCTAAATCATGTGGGTTTGTCCAACACTGTAGGGCCATTAACATACATTTCTCATATCTAGATTTTTTGAGTGTCTGGGAAGATTTGAGACTCTGAATTTTCTGACTCTGGTTTTATACATACTCAAAAAAAAATCAAAATATAAAGGCTTTTTTTACTTGGGGAACTTCACTGCCTCCACAGTCAGACACACACAAAGCTGCCAGGCCTTAATGCTTCTCAGATTCCCAAGCTTGCAACTCAGCTCTGTTCAGCGCTCTGCTTTAGGGAGGTAGGGGTTTACAACTACCTGAAGTAGCAACAGCTCTGAAAACAGCACTAAACAGCTCTGAAAGAGACACAGCAACAATCTTCAGAGCACCAGAGATGTAGACAGAAAAATGTTCAGAAGAACCATTCTGAAATTTTCTTCAATTCGTTCTGAAGTTCAAAACCCTGATGATTTAATCCTGAATCTACACCTTACAAAATACACACAAATCTTTTGTTCATATTGCATTTCAAAGTGCTTTCTTATGTACAGATTTACAGAGATAACCAAAACATATTCTTAAAAATTATTTTAACTGAAAAATTTTATTTCTCAAGCAGCTCATAATTTTGCGGTTGGTAATTTACACCAGGTTAAATAGATATGGTGATAGTTATGGCTACTGCTGGAACTAAATTATTCAAATTTGCATTAATGCAAGGATTTGAAAAATAAGGGTTGGATAAACCCTGGCTCGTGCAAAGAGCTTTATTACCTGTAGTTTCTGCAGCTAAGTCAGTATGTTTGGAATGATGGTATAATATTTTCATTTTCCCTGACTCTTAATCTCAACTATCAGATTAATTCCAAAGCTGTCACTTTGCTGCAGAGCAAAATGAATGCATCTAGGATGGTTGGGTATGACTAAGTGCCCCACTTTCCCCTAAAACTAAAACTTTAACTGATGGGTGATTTACTTGACACGTGTAATATCATATTTAACAAGTCTAATGTAAAATTACTCTTGCAACAGTATATACTAATTTTCATCAAATCAACTGAAAAACGTCCTAAGGTTGGGCTGAAGAGAGGATATCAAAATTCCTGAAAAAAACAAAAAGAATATAAAAGAAAATTGGAAGCTTTTTTCCCCCAAAAAAATCCTCAGCTTATAGTTCAACCTTTTTGAATACATCACCATTATTAAAAAAAAAAACAACACAGCAATATAATGAAAGGGCTGTATCTTACATATAGTGCATGCTATCAGCACTAATATAAAGACAAATGATACTGTAAAAAATTACCAATAAAGAACAAAAAGATTTTATCTTTAATTTTTTTTACTGCCCACTCTTGAAAGCAATTAATTGAAATTACCTGTTGAAAGATATCAGAGATTAAATCTAATTTACTCTGAAAAAATTCACTAACTATCAAATGTACATGTACAAAAAAGTAAATAATTTCCAGATTGGGCTTCACTGCACATAGCATTTAGGACCTTACTCTGGAACAGTGGGGGTTTTTACTATGAACCGTGTATGTCCACCTGTAAGACTTACTATAACACAACTGCTTTCTGTAATTTAATCACTTTGAAAGATCTGGGGGGTAGTTAACTCTTACAGACAAGTGCTTAGAGAGAAGAAAATTCAGTATGTACTGCATGAATGTGTTTCAGATAGTAGATGCACACAAAAAGTTTTTAAAGAGAAAGAGTGGTATTAGTAGGGAAAAACACACATGTTCCCTAAAAAGCAAATTTTTTTCAAAAAATGAGAAAAATATATAGAAGAAAAAATGGTTTCACTAACACTAAATTACTGTCTTTACATCCTATTAAACAAGAATTTGTCTCAATTACCCCAACATCTGTTATAAGTAATCATTGTCCTGTCACAACTGATCCTGGCCTAGAGATATGATGGTACAGTGGTTCCCCATGATGGTAACTGTCACAATATGCATTAGAAGCCAAAGAACAAGTTAAGCATTATTCACATTTCTAACAACTGCGAATAGAAGCAATATTACAGCAAATGCATTGTCTTTAATAAGTATTTCTGTTTGCCTTTTTACAATAAGCTGCAAACACTTCTGCTGGAGGAAAAGAGAATTTGTGCTTCTCTTCTAAAACATCTCTAAAGAAGTAACAAAACAAAAACTTGAGAGCAGAAGCTATGTAACCAAGAATGAAGGAAGAGCATTAAACAAAGTTACTGCAGAGAATTAATGCAGCAGTTAATGCAGCAGAGAATTTTGAAATGCTGGTATGGTCAGGCCTTTCTCAGTGTGGAAAAGGAACAGGATGCACAAGAATCAACTCAAATACCAAAAAGCAAGATGCAGACTATCTGCAGAAAAATATTTGATTCTACTAATACAAATTAAACTCCTATTTTTCAAAAAGTGGAATACCAGGAAAGACCAGGAATAATGCTTTAGAAGAAATTTATATTTCCTATCTTTCTTTGAGCTTAGTGGTTAAGTGAGCTCAGTGACCCTTGGCAAGATCAGAAACACATAATAATGTACCATATTTGATAGTTCTTAAAGAAATATGCTATGTAGGAATCTCTGAAACATATATGCATTGTTATTAAACAGATGAACCTGCATATAGCCTCTGGATAGTTACTGTTCATTTAAATCAACATGAAAAAACCCAGTTCTTATGTTATGACAAAACTGTATTACTAATCTCTCAGAAGCTGTGGTGAAGCATTGCCATCTACATCACTGAGAACATCCCACCCAATGAAAAACACTGTAGACTAGCAGATTGCTGCTCCTCAATAAAGACTAATGAACAAATACTTTCTTTCCTCAGTGAAAATGTGTTTTACTCCTTCTTAGTGTACACTGAACCTGCAAATGCCAAACATAAAAGAAGACATCTAAAAATACTTGTAATACTTGAGATTTTCACTTCTTGTATTTACAACCATCACATTCTTACTAACATCAAAAGGTAAAAAAGAGCGAAGGTAGCTTTGTCACCTTTTAATTTTGCTTACTATTCTCAGTCAATGTAAATTTAGTTTCTGGATTAAAAGAATAATATATAGCTTGCACGTATACTTGTTGACACATTACATTTATCAGCCCACACCAACACATTAGAGAGTGTGGGGTCTTTCACAATGATGAAGAGAAATAAAGGTATCCCATTTCCTCCCTCTCTCAACTGTGAAGGTTGTATGTAAACCAAAAAGCACTAAGGACCACCACAGGGAACCAGTTCAGTAGCATTAAGCTGGCTTGCTACTTGATGCTAGGAGTCCCACACACAGTGATTTGACAGTGAGACTGGAAGAGCACGAGTTCATTACCCATTTACAACTACTCTAGAAAGTTTACAATGTAGCGTCAATGTTTAGACACTAAACATTGACACTTTTCTGCAGTGCCTTGATGTTAGCAACAGGAGAATAATGGCAAAAAAAAAAGGAAAGCATATAGCCTTTAGAGGGTGACAGAGAAAAAAACAACAAATTTTTTGTTCCCTTTGTCTCACCTTCTGTGTCCTCTTCCCATTAAAATGAAGTAATGTGGTCCTGCCACTCTTTGTGAAGAATTTCAAGAAAAGCACTAGGTCAAAGTGGGGTCTGGCCCCTTCTAGAAAGTGCAAGACAAAACAGGAGCAAGAGTATGAGCAGGAGCAGAGGGCAGAGCCAACTCCAGCACAGCAGGAACTTTTCTTCAGGCAAGGAGGGCTAATCCTAGATGAAGACACATCTTTCTGTGTGTTTGCATACACCACGCTCACAGGCACTGTCCTGTCTCACCCAGGCCATAAAATAACTATGTCTGTGGAGATTCTGTGTGTGTCCCAAATAAAGTACTATGTGTAAGATGAAAATGTGACTATATGACCTTCAAAGAAATTAGTAAAATAGAAGAACATTAACTTAACACTCACACTATAAATGCAATATTAAGTGGAGTCACATAAACACATATATGACACACAATTTAACTAATACCATATAATGTATACCATTTGCATCTATGTATATAATTATTTACACAACTTAAAAGGTGGTACATATTAAATACCTGAAAATCATAATCTCATTCTGAGAGAAACTATCACAAAAAACTAATCTTTGTGCTCCTTACGCACAAAAAACTAATCTTTGTGCAACTTTTAAAATAAGTGGATTTCTACAACTGCAAAACTGTCCAACATATGGGCCCACTTCCCAATTAATTATTTGCTGGCTAAAGTGTTAAAATGTCCTTGGCTTCACCTTAGACACAATCATCCCAGCTGGTCATTATCTAACTGGAAAGGGGCCAAAGAATCTCAGCTGTCAGTACACAACAAACATGTATGTTTTGTCCTTTTTTCCTCCATTTACTTCACTTTCACAGATCTGCACTTAAAAGAAGGAAAGCTTATTATGCATGAAATGGAAAAATTTTGGTATCTCTTTTACTGCTGTGACTCTGCATATCTGTACTGCAGGTGATAAGTGGGGTGATGAAGAAATATTTTGTATGCATTTATTGAAAACTGATTAATCTAGCCTTACTAAACCTGATTCTGTTACTCTGTGTTTCTACTTACTTTACCACATGTGTGAAAAAACACAGAAGTTTTCTAAAGACAGAGCTGAAACAAAGTTATTGTTGGGTCATGTGTCTGCATAGAGTCAGGAACTACTAGAAAAGTAGGAAAATATCCCTCAACCAAGTGAATGTTAGCAGTCAGCTTGTAGCCAGTGTTAACAATCAGCTTGCAGTAAAACTGCAGATCAACAGGTGGAAAGCAAATGGCTTTTCTCATTTGCACATTACTTGTGGAAGAAGCCAAAGGACAGCTGGGAGAAGGAACACATGTAAACAAGGCAGACCTAATGATTTCCCAATTAAAAAGAAGATATTATCTTTCCATTAATAGATAACCTAATTGACCAAACTCCAGCAGTTTCCCCTCAGTACAAGTAAACATAGGTGCCTTTCCTCACTGAATTGTCACATGTTTAGGCCAGCCACTAAGCTGTCAGTTCTTCTTGATTTGTTTGGATACTGTACTCCGTGACAGCTGTCGGAAATAATACATTAGAACAGTTGTTGTAGCTCTTAGAAAGGGCTGGGAATTTTAATTGGACGGGATATTAATTGGGAGGGGGATGTCTTTTTTTTTTTTTAATCAAAGTTAAGACAGAAATATTCAAAGAATGACAGATATATTTAAGGTATTTGACCAATGTCTAGTGAGCAAGGCTGGTTTTTGTTTTGACTGTGTTACTTTGTCACAGTGGTGTTCACCATCTTACATGAACCACTTCATGCTTAAGAAAAGGGGCATTAAGAAGAAGAAACAGTAAGGAAGTTGCATAAACAATCTTTTTCAAATACTGGTTGTGATCTAGAGAGGACCTGAAAGTTTCTGAAGAATCACTCAAAAGGAAACTCATTCTGAGACTCTTAGTAGCCACCAGCTGAAAACAAAACCAGGCGTGATGGCCAAGACCTAAGCATAAATGAAAAATAAACTTACTTTCAGCATCAGCACAGAGCAGCAAGCACAGGAGCACCACCACTGGCCTGACTACGTGCATCATCCGACAGCGTGGCACCAGCATGCTTTGGCAGCCTTGTTCTCACTGGCTTAGAAGCCACTGCGAGTCTGTCCAGTCTGAAATTTCAGATGAAGTATTTTCAGAGCCTGTGAAAAGATAAAAATACAATTAGCAAAAACAGACTAGAGTTTTTCTTTTCTTTTTTTTATGTATTCACAATTTGAGGCGAAACAATTTCAAAAGACAAAAGGGTAAGGCAGAAAGGGGAAGAAACATAATTAATTTCAAGCAACTGGTATGTACAAGAAGATCCAAGACACAGTAAATGTGTTACAACACATTTCTTAGTGTCCTTTACCACATAATCAAGTAACTGTCACATCCTGAATCTTTAGTTAGAACTACAGCATGTCCTAAACCAAAGAAACTAGTATGACAAGATTTAAGACATCACTGGAACTCATGCTGCAAAAAGATAATCAAAGCAGCTTAGATATCTGTAACAAATCCACATGCCAACAGGGAGCTGATGCCCTGGCATCTGGTAAGAAAAACACCACAAAATCCACTTCAGAACCTATTATTAACATATTGCATTGTTCAGCAACTTTCAAAGGTTAAAATTGCTGTTGTGATTTCCTGCACATATCTGAATTATGCCTAATAGAAAAACAGAAATCTGGCATTGAATAAAGGGCTGAGATCTCAATTCAATCCATCTAATTTATTACAATGTGTAATTGAATATGATACACCGGTAGAACTACAGCTCAAGTACCTGACTTGAAAAAACAGTGTTTCATCCTTGTCCAAATATGCCACACGAACAGAAATTAAGGAATATAAAAAGTTTTTCCTCCTTCATCAGGAAATACTAGAGATCTCCCTAAGCAGCGTGACATTGGCACTAAAATAACATGACATGCAATTATACTTTCTGAAGGATCAGCAACATATAGGCTTTTTAAATTTGATTCTACCCTCTTCATTACCACACAAATGGCTTCCATGCAGTAAAGATGAAAACCAAGAGGGCAGAGAAAAAAGTATACTAATTATTATTCCACTAAATAGATCTTACAGTTTTGTGGGTGGCATAAAGTGCCCATTTTCAGTACAGAGAAATGCTCAAAAGAATTTACTCAAGGAAGAAAAGACATGAGCAGCTGGTAGAAATCTTACACTATGTTACAAATCTCTTTTGTAGAACTATCTTTTGAATCAGAGACTGCTATCAAAAAATAGAAGCCTAAGAAATCTTCATAGGCAAAATGCTAAAGGCACCAGCTCTCCCCTTTCATCACTACCATCTTCATGCCAGCATTTCAAATGACAGCAAAGTCCATGAGACACCAGTCCTGTCGGACTCAATTTGTGTCTGTGCAAGCGTATCAGAGCCAACTGCTGTGCAATGATTCCAATGCTATCACAAAGATGGAGATGCATGAAACGCACTTTCAAGGAAAAGGTGATTTTTATTTTGCTTCTTCTGGAATGCAGGAGTTACAGGGGAGCCCTGAACTATCTCTACAGGCAGCTCACTTAAGAACAAAACTATTTTTTCATTAGTACACAGCCAAACTAGCTGATATGTGAAGGTGACCAGAGAAATATGGTGGGTCCTAAGTACTCCCTTATTCCTTTCAGGGGCAGAAGCAGAGAGGAAACAATACTACAATACTGAAAATTAATAAAGGGAGTAGAGAAGGGGGGGAAAATGGTGACCACAAAAGTACTTATTTTATACAACAGTTTTTTTACCGGGGCACTGGGGCACATTATTTTCATACATTTCAAGCACTCCCATCAAAATATTAAATGTGGTAGCTAACAGGATAAATATAACTGTCTGCCTGGGGAAAAAAGGAATTTTAAAAACTTTATGATCCTGTGATCCTGATATATGAATCTGCACACATCCTCTACAAGCAGTCTGCAAATGAAAGGATGTTTCACAAAACTTGGCAAATAAGATTATTTGCCAAGATTATTTGCCAAAGGGTTGAGAATATAGCTTTTTCTTGTCTTTTTTTTTTTTTTTTTTTTTTTTTTTTTTTTTTTTTTTTTAGTGAAACCTTATTCTACTCTCTCATTCTAAATGCACATACAACCACTTGGGAATACTGCACTCTGTGTCTGCTTTGAAGGTAATATTCATTATCACTCAGGTCATGAAATGAAAGTCCTCAGTATTCCCTTTCTTTCATGTTTCCAACAGGCATGGCTTTAGCTAAGCTGATAAACATACCAAGGTTTCCAGGACACTCTTTGCTTGTTGCTTGTTCTCCCTTCTTACCTGCCTGGGCCTTCAAATAAACTTCCAATATTCTAGCTCAGAGAAACATAAGCACTAGACTAAAGATGGTGGTTGATTTATCTTTCAAGTTGAGGATACCCTGTTAATGGAGGCAAGCAGGTGATGGGCTGGTACACTGAGAGAAGCAAGCCAAGAGACAGACATTCAGGTAGTATCAAGGCTCTCCAAAAAAGTCTGCTTTACCCACAAGGAAAACAATCTTCAGAACCTACTACTGACAACTGTATCAACAATGATATATCACGTAGTATATAGGCTTATTTGTAAAAACTAACATGAAGATGCAGCATATTCCTTAAAAGGACTAAATGAAATTACCAAGACAACTATCAACTTCCACATCAAGCCATCTCAGTAGTTCCAAAGTGAAAGACTCATCTAAAGAATTATTAATTCCTAAAATCAAATTAGGTTCCTTTCCTTTTCTATTTCCTCCTGATGATGGTTTGTTATGTCCTGAGCGTGGTATCAAAGACAGTGAAAACACAAACAGCATTTGCAGCACCAGGTTACACTAGCCTTGTCATCAGAGGAACAATACTTGCCTTGCAGAATTAATCCTCAGTGAGGAACTCACTTAGAAGCCCCTATTACAACATTCACACTGCACCAGGGCAGAAAGACGGGATTTCACCTTGGCAGATGATCACAATAACTACATAGAGGTCAATAATTCTTTGGAAAATTTCTCTTTATGAAGCTTTAATAAAAGCTGTTATTATTTTAGGTAAAGTTCTGTAAAACTGCTGTATTAAATAATCAGAAATGACTCTTCCAATAACTCTATTAGAAATTACTCTTTCAATATCTCTAAAAGAGCTATCTACAGAACTAGATAATATATCCAACAATAATACACAAGTAAGTAAGAGGATAGATTTTCCCTGATTAACAGTATCTATTAATAGGATCAGTAAAAGTGCAGATGTGCAGCTCTCCAGAGTGTTCAACACAGAGACAAAAAAGAATTCTCCTCAGCAGGAGCACGGCAGCTGATAGTACCAGGGCATGGGCACGTGCACCAATTATCCTCAAAAGGATCAACTGGGTGAATGAAACATCTGAACGCTCAAATGCTTCCCTGCAGTCTGTTTACCTTAGTGGCAAAAATAATCTTTTAGGTACTATCATGGTACTCACAAGATGGCTCCTGCTTCAAGACAGTTATAGGAAATGCACACTTGGGGGCAAATTTTAGAAACCAAACCAAACCAAAAAAGTAAACACTGGTTGGTTGGTTTTTTTGGTTTTTTATCAGCTTGTTTTTCCATGATGGAATGTGAATTTAAATGCTTGCTCACAAAGAAATTCAGCACAGCAGGGAAGAGTTGTCAGAAAAGCCTTGAACACGGACACAAAAGAACTCATAACACAGGTAGGGAGCCACACTGACAAAAATAATGAAGCAAACAGTAACTTAAAAAATTTTAGAAGAAAGGGAATATGAAGGGATGAGAGTTCATTTGTGCTACAAACAGGATTTCTGGTTCAACTTTTCCAAAGTGTTAAATTGTTTAGAGATATGATTTTAGTTCATGGTCATCTCTGGTTTATCCCAAGGATTTCTCATAGAAACCCCATATTTTCCCCCATAGGAAAGTAACTGGATACACCTTATATTAAAAAAAACAAACAAACAAAAAAACCAAAAAACAAACAAATAAAGCAAAAAAAATCCAAAAACAAAAACCAAAAATGTTTCTCTAAGAAAACATGGAAGCAAAGATTAAAACAGAAGACAGTGCTGAAATTCAGTTTTTACACTTCATTCATCACATCCTGAATTACACTCCTTTGCAAGCCACATTTTTAATACCATGGAAATGGAAGACAGGAAATACAAAAAATGAATTTAAAATATTCCTAGAACTAGTGATGGAAAGGGTGTAAATACTTCCTGTATTTGCAGATCAATCATGACCCCTCCTTAAAAATAAAATCTAAAAATTTCATGGAAAAATCTTGGCTTCAAAAACCTAACTGACAGCTGAATCATTACCAGAAAGAATAGAAAATAATGCATAAAATAAATTCTCATAAGCTCTTTAATCAAAATCAATTCAGAAACACCTCTGGGTAAAATAATGTCTTTTAAAGAGAATTAAATTTATTTTTCAAAGCAATAAGGGCAACTGGCAAAAGCATAAGTTCCACATTTTGCTTGCACTTTTATTGACTGAACATGATAAATGTTTTCATAGTCAACCTGCTGGAAAAGTTCCATGTTTCATTATGCTTTTAGTCTTAAAAAATCCAAAATACACAATTAAGGAAATCTGAAAGGACAGCTGTGGTGAGTGTTCAAAAGTTTAGTCTTACCTGTCTCTGGATGACAATTCACCCTAATGCTTGTCTATCATTGCTGAATTTCTCAGTTACAGTTATTCCAAGATGAATGAGCACCCATCCTAAAACAGTAGGTTTATGATGTCATGCAAGCTTTTGAACTACATCACTATAAAAGCACAAATGAGTTGCACTGCTAGGTGGCATTTTGCCTGTATAAAACAATATATCAATCTGATTCTACATTGTAATTCTATTTTAAACTTCAACAAAGATTCCTTGGTTACCCTGAAAAACAGAGTAGATTTTTTGGTAACTGATGAAATAGATTAAACTGTTTAATAAATAAATCAACTCAACAACAGCAAGGTACCTTGAAATCACATCACTGGGATGTTTTTCTCATATATAAAGTTGTTAAAGGTTTCTTTTTTTTTGCTTACAAAAAGACTTATGTTCATATGGAATCTTAAACCACACAGCAAAACCTTGACTAGCCTGATGTTTATACAGCTTCAGTTCCATTCTAAATCAGGGATTAAAATACCAATTGTAAGCTGGCAGGTGTCTCAATGCTTACCAACTTCCACCATCTTAGTCACTTCTTCAGATCATAGGAACTTTTCTTATGCAGAACATGATGCAGAAACAAATCATTAGAACACTGCCTGACTTCTTAACTTGGTGCCTCCAAATAACAGCTCAAGAAATAAACTTTGTGATGGAAATGGCCGAAGTGCTGAGCTGGAAATAGTCTTGCTAGATGAGAAAAGCATACCATGTTATCTGTCTGTGGATATTAAAGCCATGTATTGTTGAGAATCTATGGAAATAACTTAAACCCTGTTACAAAGCCACAGATACTAAGCAGACAAATGAAACATCTTCCACTAAGACTGACTTCTTGCCTGAATAAACACAAACTCTGACAATACCCCCGTCTTGACTCCTTGTACATTACTTGCATACATTACCCTAAAATATTCCAGCTCTGACTTTGCACATATTAAAGAAATCTAACTCTATTCTGACACTTGCTAAAATAAAAATCAACAGACCTCCAAAAAAAAAAACCAAACAAAACTCTAACAAACAAAAAACAAAAAAAAACCCAAACCAAGTAAACAAAAAAGGAAGAAATTAAAAAAAAACCAAAAAACAACAAAACAAACCAAAACAAACATCCAAGAAGACAGAAAGATAGACAGAAAAGGGGAAAAACAGCAGCAGCTTACCAAAAAAAAAAAAAGGCTAAAGTATCTAGGCTACGCTGTTATTTTACTCTTTCTTCAGCAACAGAAGAGAAGCAAGGTGAAATCCACACTAAGGTGTCTAGAATCACCAGGTCACACACTAATGGTGTCCTCCAGGAATCAACACCGGGCAAGTCCTGTTCTATATCTTTACTGATGATTTGGATGAGGGGGTCAAACACACTCTTAGTAAATTCACAGACAACAACAAATTGGGTGCCATTGTTGACTGTTGATCTGCTGGAGGGCAGGAAGGCTCTGCAGAGGGATCTGGACAGGCTGGATCATGGGCTGAGCCCAGTGGTGTGAGGCTCAACAAGGCCCAGTGCTGGGCCCTGCCCTTGGGTCACAGCAACCCCAGGCAGTGCCACAGGCTGGGGCAGAGTGGCTGCAAAGCTGCCACAGGAAAAGGCCCTGGGGGTGCTGGTGACAGCAGCTGAGCGTGAGCCAGCAGTGCCCAGGTGGCCAAGAAGGCCAATGGCATCCTGGCCTGTGCCAGCAATGGTGTGGCCAGCAGGAGCAGGGCAGGGATTGACCCCTGTACTTGGCATTGGGGAAGCCACACCTCAAATCCTGTCCTCAGTTCTGGGTCTCTCACTACAAGGAAGACATGGAAGTGCTGGAGCATGTCCAGAGAAGGGCAGTGGAGCTGGGGAAGGGTCTGGAGTGCAAGTCCTATGAGGAGCAGCTGAGGGAGCTGGGGCTGTTTAGCCTGCAGAAAGGAAGGCTCAGGGCAGACCTTATTGTCTCTACAACTGCCTGACAGGAGGTTGCAGCCAGCTGGGCAATCAGGCTCTTCTCAACACAGCAAGAATAAAACTGTCTTGAGTTCTGCAAGGGGAAGTTTTGAATGAATACTAAGAAATTTTTTTCACTGAACTGAATACATAGCAAGATGATTCTAGACACCTTAGTATGGATTTCAGGCTAAGGATTGGAACAGTCTTCCTTGAGAAGTTGGTTTAGTTGCCAGCTTAGGAGATACTCAAAAGACTTGGAAACACAGTGATTAGGGACATGGTTTAATGATGGACTTAGTGTTACATTAACAGTTGGACTCAATTTCAAATGTCTTTTCCAACATAAGTTGTTCTGGATGCTATGATTATATTAATTGTTTCCTCTGAAATCTGGTTTAAGAACAATACAACGACTGCATTTAAGCAAAAACATTTACAGACTGATTTTTGTCTTGTTTGCCTCAAAATAACAAAAACTGAAAGAACATATAATTAGTACTGGGGTATTTGCCATACACAGTTTGTTAGTCTTTCACTGTCTATTACATTACTTGAACAATACTGGAACTGTGCAACTACCACCTCTTAGAAAAGGCTAAATCTATGACTACGTGAGCCACAAACAAAATCATTCTTAGAGCCACTGTACGGTATACCACATACTCACCCAACACTCCCAGGAAAAGGGTCTCCAACACCAGCTTCCAAGCACATACTCCCAGCAGTCTTACAAAAAAGCAGAACTACCAAGAGCAGCTAGCATCTACCACGAGCAGCTGAGTTGTCAGACCACAGAGGCAGCATCTGTCTGTGGCCTGCTTCTCCACAGAGCTAGCTATGTGGATGACCTAGCAACAAGAATGATTCTACAGCTCCACTGCTATGCACATGACACAGACATGTTAGTACAGCTTATATCTGAACAGCCATCTTATTTTCAGGGGAATTTTGCCCTTCCTGTATCTTTTTCAGTAGGGCTATTGGCAAAAATTCAGGTTACTCCTCACCTTTAGGATCAGGCATGGTTGAAGCATACCAGGTATTGCAGATACTAAGATAAAACTAGAAATATATTTGCAAGTTTGGAGCTAAAAAATAAAATATAACTTCAGTATTACAATGCATTTTTTTCTCCATTCTCTGCAATTTCTTTTTTAATAGCTTTTCTTTGTCCTTTTCACTTAATGGTTTTGCTTCAACACTGTCCAATATACTTGTTGGCTAATCAGATTGAAGCATGACTGACTGAGACAGAGAATTTGCAGTACACACAGGACAGCAATCCAGCTGCAGCTAGTTTAGCCTGACTGCACTTTATTATAATGTTGCTGATGGCAATACAATTGTATTAGAGGAAGAGATGGAGAGCTGAAATGGTTATTTTTCAAAAGTAGTTGGCATTATAAAATTATTTGGTAATAAAAGACAAAAACTTCCTGAAGCTATAGAAGGACTATGCATTTCCCATACTAAGATTTGGCATAATCATGCATGGCTTTTCACAGGTTTTCTTTTAGAAAAAAGATGACAACTGCAGAGTGTCTTTGTAATACAATGCATCTTTTACTACAGTCAGAGAAAAAGTAAAAATAATGTTATAAGCTCTGAGAAGAGAGTTAAAAGGCACCAACTACCTACAGATATTTTACTGCTGAAATTTCCTTACTAAGGAAAGTACCAAGTGAATCGGTATATTTTAGACACCAAACTAATGTCATAATATTGACAAGCCAATTTGATATCAAATAAAATGATGAAATCATCAGCCAGACAGCATGATTCATAGCATGTTTTTCTTTACCGACCTCATTAACTACTATATATCTATCTGTAATAAGGAGAAAGAAGTGGCTTAGTAGGGCCATCTGAACTGGCATTTCAGGTGCTCAATCCCCTTCAAATGGGAAGTGAGAAGTAGAAAGTTTAATCCTCTTGTATTTGATCTGGTGAAAGCCAAGTGAGATCAACAGAAGATTTCCTCTGTGAAACCTATTACCAAACATTAAACAACCAGAGACTGTACAAAGCATTAACCTGTATTCTTTTCTCATTTTTTAGTTTAAGATTTTCTTTGCACTTTGATGGTGCAGCTCCCATACCCACAGCTTTCATTCATTGCCTGTTTTGCCCAGGCAACTTGGCACTCATATGTCTTAGCTACAAGAACATGACAATAAAAAATCCCTCTTAGGCCTGTGGTTCATCCTCTTACAACTCTGTTACAGAGTACTAAAATAGATTAAAATGCAATTATGTATTTTCCATACATTCTACACTGGGTTTATATTCTTCTCAGGAAATATTTCAGCAAGAATGTTTCAAATCTAAGTCCTGCCACAGCTTCCCAGCTTCACCTTTTTTGGGTTGATAATATTAATGAAAAACTAGCTGTGAGTTGATTCTTACAAATATGCTGGCCTTAGGAACAAGCTGGTAATTTCTAACCTAAGTGTTAATTGCAGACTGACATTGCAGAACCTTCACCTTCTTTTTGTCAGTTTTCAGTAAGAAAGTGAGAGCATGTGCTACCACCCAAATGAACATTATTTTCATAAAGGGGATGAGAAAAACTAACTAAACTATAACTGTATACAGCTGTGGAAATATCTCTGCAACTTATACACCATATATACCAACAGTACAGTGATGAGGCTATGTTACAGAGAGGGGCCACATTTACCAAAAACTGTTTTTCTGTGCATATACTGGAGCAGTTTTATCCTGCTAAAGAACTTCCTGCATACCAGTTGTTCATATATATGCTCAATTATCTCTCTCACTGCTTATGAACATGACATAGTTTCTGAAACAAGCAATCTGTTGCCTTTTCTTTCATAAATGAGCAAGAAAAATCAGAGAAAGAAATATTACAGTAGATTAAATTGGTGAAATAACCAACTGCAAGTACTACTCATAGTTTGTCTTCTAAATGAACAGTAAAAAGTCATAAAAAAGAAACTGACTGAAGATATGACACAAAAGGAAGGTTATTATCCTAGTTATGTTTGTCATCTTTCATAAAAAATACATAGATGAGAAAACACAGAAGATGGTGTCTTAGATTGCAGCTCCCTGTCACTCAGATTTTGAGTATCTTTCATAATCTCAGCATCAGAAGGAATAAAAAATGCAGATATCAGCTAAAACAATACACTTAGCATCCAGTAAAGCAAATGTTTAAGAATGTACACAAATACACACTTGTGTACACAGACACACACACAATTACAAAAAGAACTGATCTGCAGAGTTCAAATTGCTAAGAAAAGACGAAACTAGAAGAGATAACCTCTCTGCCTTTCAGACATACCTCATACACAAAGGCTTCCAGGACTTCTGCATTTTCCCTCTGCTTTTTCATTTCCAGAATTTCTACATGGAAAGTAGTAATCAGTAAACATACTGCTGTGAGATTCAAACTAAATAAAGAGTTTATCCTTCAGCTGCACAATACTTCATATTTAGCCACGATGAAATTAAACTAATGAACTAATGAAAGTGAGGAATTAGTTTCATTACTAATCCAACCGACAAAATATTGAGTCTAATAAAATATTAAAAAGTTCATACCGGTGGCTTTCAAAAAACATTTTAGAATTTTACCCCCACATTTTGTAAAAAATACCATAGACTGACATTACAGAAGTAGACAGTAACTTTAAGCCTTCAGACAATCACATTAAAGTATTTCAGGACTTTTAAGGACTCAGAATACATAAATTCTTTTTTTAGAACAAAAAACAAAACTATTTATAATACCTGGAAGAAACATGCCATATAATCTTACTGTCCATTAGCACCATTAGCCTCCAAGTTACCACAACACAGCTTTCCAAACACAAGCAGAATAATGTTTATGTCCTTCCTTCCCCAGAAAAATGTCACCCAGGTGACACTCAAGTTCCACATGAAGCACAAGGTTGTGCCTGCCAGTCTTTTGTGGATATCCCAAGGGTGTACACATTAGACCATGAATGAGGGCTGTGGGAACTCAAGGCTCAAATATTCCTCTGGAATTTTATCTCACAGAGATAGAATCTCTATAAAAAAATTTTTAAAGACTGCTGCAAATAATGATATGTGAAATATTTTTTAAAAAAAATCTAATACAACCTATAAAGAAAATTCCAGTTTTGGCTTCTCATAAAACTCATAATCATTAGTTTTAACTAAGAATCTGGCTAGATGAATTAAAACTTTTTTTTTTTTTTAATAAGTGCATTCTGGTTACTTATACTAATAACGAAGCAGTATTTTTCAAAACATCTAAAGGCTAGAAGATGAGCGTAATGTTCCATTTAGAACACTGCAAGGCACTTGCGGGAGTTTCATCTTTCACAACAGAAATGCATGAGCAACTATTATAAACCTAGTAAAGTTTCTGCAGAATTTCTGTAATAACTGATATGTCTCTGGGTATGTGCGCTGTCCCAGGAGTATTGTTCTGGATTGATTAGCATCAATCTATTTCTCCATAATGAAATGCTCGATTACAGCTTTGAAACAGATAATTATAAAGGGAGGGTGTATTTTTCAGTTAGGGATTTTGTTTTGATTTTTTTTTTTTAATTATCAATGCATGAAAGGCAGCTGTAGAAGTTCTGACTGCACTGTCGCCTCTTTGGAAAGAAACTACATTTTGCTGCTCTCACTGTGCATAAGTTAAATTGAATTGCTAGTTATGACTGGTATGGGAGTTTTATTTTCAACTGTCAGGGTGTGCAGCCAGCTGTAACCAATTTTTCAATATCTTGAAAAGCCTCATGTGAAGTATACAGATGTGAATGACTTTGGGACCTTGTTGTTAGTAAACAGAAACATTTTTCAAAACACTTTCCAATCCTACTTCTTCAGTGTTAAAAAAAAATCCCAAAACTGTAAAGAAAGGTACACATTATGGATGTTCTGCATAACTTTAGCAGCATACGTAAAAAGGCCAAAAAAATCCTAGTGGCATGTCCAAGTTTGGGCTCATGTTTCAGACTCTCTCTTATGTATATCATAATGTTGTTAAAATCACTTTCTGCCAAGAAAAGTGACTCATTTTTTATCAGGTTTAACAGCAAATGAGTGGGTAGGTAAAATGCTTTTGATTTCATGGGTTAGAAGTTAGGAGAAAAAACTTTGGAGTATTTCCTTTCCTTAGTGTTCTGCATACTGCAGCAAGCCCTCAATTTTAAAAGAGGGTTCCTACTAAAGAAACTTATTCCGCTGTTGTTCTGATGTGCTAGTTTGAATGGTTTGCTCACTGAAGGTGCTAGATGATATGTGAGAATTATGATTTTATATATGATTTATAAATTAGAACTACAGAAACAACTGGATTAAGTGAGAAAACGCAGGAATGTATCCCAAGCAATCTCTAATGCCTTGATATCCAAAACCAGAATTCCTTAGTCCTAATCTGTCCATACAGCAGATATTCCACTGCTGCCAGCACCAGGTCAACAATGCTTGTTTAAACAGAAACAGGCAGCTCACAGGCCACAGGATAAGAGGAGGAAAAAATTAGGGGTGTTTTTATGCCTTATACAAAATCTAAACTCCGTAAAGATGTTCTTGTTCAGGTACCCGTAGATGAGTCTCTCAAGTCTTTTGAAGTCCACAGTACGCAGACTGTTACCTTACTCTTTGTAAAATTTACTTCACAATCATTTCCTTATTATTAGCACTGTGGAAACCAGGACTACTTCCACAAATTATATCATTGTTGCATTCTCCTTTTTTAAAGACTCTGGAACCAAAAACAAAATAATTTGCTTCAAGGATTATTTTTTGCAAGTCAGCTCATTAAATATCAAATAAATCTGAACCACTATTTTTACATTTTAACCAATGCACCTCTTTTTTGTTTCTTTAATGTTTAGGCATAATCTTTAAGCCACAATATAAGCAGCCCCGATATAGCAATTTAGTCATGTTACAACTGTTGTATTATCACACTGACACTTATATTTCAAACAATTTTATTTTAAATGTTGTAATGGAAGATTTCGATTTCTAGATTAAACTTCCTCCAGTCTTTGTGTCAGAGACAACCAGGGATCTAAGACAAAGATGTAAACTTTTTTATTAAGATACCAAAAGTTACAATTAATTTTGGAGGATGACTTGAATTTATCTTACATAGAGTTTGTTTTTTACATCTTATCTGCGAATGTACTGGAATGTGCGGTTGTAATCCATCTGTTCCTATATTGCATCATCAATTTTTAAAATTTTTATCAATAAAGTTGACTTAATTTCTGTAGTTGAGATCTTGAACAAGAACATCTACAACAGCCAAAGCAGTCATCTGATTTGGCATTCAGTCTGTATCCAGCAACAGAAAAATCCTAACTGAAATGCAAATTTTTCTCAAATTATTTTGAATAAATGTTCTTCTATTTTCTTTTTTTCTAAGCATCTTCCTGCAGGTAAAGAGAAGACTTCCTTAGATTCCTAAAGAAAAAAAATATACAAAAATCTTATGCTGATCCCCAATCTTCACACTTAAGATCAATACACATAATGTTAAATGAGATCTCTGCATAGAACTGACAAATGCAAAAATGTGGAATTTCATTCAAAACTTATTAAACTTTAAAGAAAAGTATCATAATCAAACTGATTACAATAATTTCTGCAAATTTAACTCTCACATATAATTTATTGGTATTTAATATTATTACATTCCCATTATTTATACTATTTAAATGTCTCAAGTAATTCTATAATTTTTCAATATTCTGCTACTGTTTAATTAAAGATGCATAAAAGAAAAATAATCTGCTGACACACTGTTCTTCTTCATATTTTGTTTTCTCTTAAGTAGACTTCTAACTTAGTAATTATTGCTGTCACCCTCAGCGCTTCCTAGCTTTTCCTCACAGTGAAATCTAAGAAGACTCAGACACTGAAATCCCTCAGAATATCTTTCCATTTAGAAAACAGAGAATCGAGCTCTGTGAATATATGCTGGAAGTAACATCTGTGTTAGAGGGTAAAATATGAACACACAGAAAGATTATGCTACTTTTCTGTAGGAACATCCATCTGCACACACATACAACTGTGTCTACTTCTATCCCATCACTCTGCAGTTCTCCATGGAAGTTAAGTGAATTATGACTTACTAATGGATTTGCAATCATGAGCAAAGTCTGTATGCATAAATACTCCCAGAAAAGGGTTCTTTCCTGACTCAGAATCACACACATAATATTGAACCCTAATCCTAACTGAATCTAAGATGCCCAATATTCCACTTAGTTACAGAAAGGTCAGTAAACATTTAAACAAATATTCATGTTTAAGCAGCTGAGGTAAATGGCCTGATCCCTCCACTGCCTAGAAGGATGGTTCTCTAAGTGATGTTCGCAGATCTTTATATTAATTAAAAAAAAAAAACAAACAAGCTCACCTTTAAGCAAGGTCATGGGGACATTCTACTGAGCATTAGAATACTAATAAATATCCTTTGAAAATGGATCTGTAAGAGAATTGTTACTTCCACATCCTAAAACACTGGATATCCACTTTACAACAGGATGTCAGTCTTCACCACACTTGTCTGT
The DNA here is from genome assembly GCF_027579445.1 of Ammospiza nelsoni. NCBI lineage: Eukaryota > Metazoa > Chordata > Aves > Passeriformes > Passerellidae > Ammospiza > Ammospiza nelsoni. Next base: position 40,655,035 of record NC_080669.1, on the reverse strand, counting down.
ACACAACACATCTGCAAGAAGTATGAATTATCATGCTAATGCCTCATTCTTAGACTACTGACAAGAGAACCTATTTAAATGACTCCTTCTTTTTTTTCTCTGACACTCTTTAAGACCTTTTATTAGGCAAAAAAATATATCTATCAGCAAGACTTTCCCTGTTACGGTGCACATACACCAATTCAATCACTCTTCTAATAAACCATGAACTAAAAAGGAAGCTTTATTTTTTCCTTAAAGTGATTTCACCATGTCTCTTTTGAGCTACACACTAAATTAAATTTTTTGTAATGCCTGAAGTATGTATGTGGTGAATCTGTATTTCTGCAGAGAGATACATCTAGCTGCATAGGTATATTTCTATAGATATGTAGATACACTTTCTTATACATCCATAAATCATCAGAATGAAATTTAAAAAAAAAAAACAAAACTTCAGGGAAGACACTTGTATCAGAGTCAAAACCTACTACATCAATAGTCAGAGTAAAATCACTGTTTTATTATTCAATTAGTTGAAGTGTGAATGACAGACCATGATGCAATTTGCTCTGCTGACATAGCTCAGCTCTGTCTCAGAGAAACTATTTGCAGTTGATAACATTCACTTCCCAAGCCTGACATGATAAAGAAAAAACAGATATAATGCTAAATCTAAAAGATATATTTCATGTCTTTCAAACAAGGAGAAGTGCAATGGACTGAATCTGGTAAACAGTACCTCTTACCCAACACACCTGCTTTTGTTAGCAATTCTTTCTGAAGGATTCTCCAGAGTACTTCTGCTATGCTCTCATTTCAAAGAACCTAAACAGTCTGTTGAATTTTTATCAGCAGAAAGTGACATGACAGCAGATGGGACACAGAAATACATAAATATTGTTTACTTTATATATAGAAATTATTCTGAAAATTTTATTGCAAAACTTTAAGGTGGATATGCAATTATTTCTCTTTTATATAATACATTTTTAGGATAATTAGCAGATATGTTGCTTAGAAACTTTGAGATAATTCCACTTAATAATAGCTGTAATTCCAGTTCATTTAATGCTTACAGTCCTTCTGAATGGTTTTGTATACCTCTTCCTACAGGTGAGTGTGAAAGCACATACGTTCTCCAGTCAGTGAAAAAAACTGCTTGGACATATTCCTTTTCTTCATAAATATTCTCTTTCCAACTAAGCCAGGAAAGGACTACAAAACCACATATGTGACCTAAGGTCATGAAAATATTTTCTTCCTACCTGGAAAGTGGGAAAACTTGCTTAAGTTTAACTTTACCAATTAGAGCCCTTTTAATAGGTATAATTATCCCTTGTATAAAAGTGAGAGATAAGTCTCATATTTCAAATGTCTGGTCTAGCAGCGAAGTTTTACACTTCACTTTCATTCTATATAGGTCATTATTCAGGTCATGGACCTTGGACATTAGAGGTCTGTAAGAAGCAGAAATTCATTCTTAGTTCTAAACTGGCACAAAAAAAAAGCAACCTAAAATTGTAAAGTATTTCTAAATTTTGAAAAGGTCATATATAGAGAGCGTGAAGCAGTACTCTGTAAAATCTGTAATCTGTAAAATTCCAAAGGATGCTCCTTCAACTTTATAAAATTATGTTTTAGTGATACATTCTAAAAAAAAATCAATCTCCTACCAGTTACTAATAATTATAATAATTTAGAAAGAAAATATGGGAATATTTTTATGGATCTCAGCAAATCTTTATCAGAACAGAAATATAAATTTGAATATATTTGGACTTTCCCTGTTTTTTTTATTTGTTAAAGCAATAATATTGCAGCAAAAATAAACTGGAGTAAATTTCAATGCCTTGGAAATACACTAGACTGTGATGAACATAGACACTGTGAAGAATATAGAATTACGTAGAATCGTAAATCAGAGAACCAAAAGAAAGATGGTCTCTTGATTTAGGATTTTCTTTTAATCTTGCTTTGATTATATTAGCATTAACAGCCGAAAGACTAAAATACCATCCTTGCTCTCCAAAATTCAAGATCTCATCTATATTCTAAAGAATATAAGTAGAAAAATTGTGAATGCAAAGTCCAATGAGTAACGCTTTGCTCTAAAATGAAAGCATGGAATACAGCTGTCCAATTTAAAGTACTTGTCCTGCAACTAACAAAAAACATGCTACCCAAAACTTTAATACAATGCAGTCTTTCAGCCCATATGTACTACCACTATTCTTTGATACTGTAAAAACCACACTATTTTAAAGCCAATATTTTAAAATAATCTCACCATTGATGTCAGAAAACAAATTAAATCCTAGTACAGACAATTTTAAAATCATGTTTTTATATTAAGCTGACAGTAAATTGCAAAAATTTCATTACAGTCACAGAAATGAATTTTCAATTCATGTCATTTGTCTGCACCCACCGATGATTTGATTATTTATCTACTGTTCCAACTTCTTTCACAAGCAGAAAGCAGATTCTTAATAAGCCATTTTCTATTTCTTTATTTCAGAAAAAAAATAGTCAACATATACATCAGGGTCAAAACCTGGACTAGCAGGTTTTGCTCACAGCAGCAAACATTAACCGTAAACACGAAATCCTCTGTAAAAGCAGAAATCTGACCAGAGTAAAACTGACAAAAATGGCATGACTACAATGGACTGCTCCAAGTGATTTTGGCAGTGTCAGCCATGAAGTATTGCCAACTACTTGGTAAAAAGTACTAGCTTCCTTAAAAAACTCAGATTAAACTATCTCAACACCAGAACTGTCTAAATGGTAGTCTACTTGAAGAGAGCTAAAAAGCAAAACCAAGCATAAGTTTGTTAGAAAACTAGGAAGAAAGCAGTCTGAAACCTAGGATCTGTTAACCTATCAATCAAACACAAAAATTAGGCTGAGAGTAAAATGGTTTAAGTATTCTTGTATTTTGCCACCCAATCACAGTGCAGTCTTTTGAGATGGTTCACACAGTTGTCTCAGGGGAAACAGAGAAGTCTTTCATACATATATTTTTACTATACAACACAATCATTTATAAATGCTAAAAGTTGAAAATTATTTGCCTAAAGTCAGTATTTTAGCCTTGTAAATAACTAGTTTCTTTGTTTTTGTCCTGCCTCCATAAAACAGAACAGAACAGTGGTATCCTTGTAAACTTAACAGGCTTTTTCTAGCTTTTAGCAAGTCAAAAGCTAACAGTTTAATGTCACTGTTAGTCTTAACTGGGCAAATGTAGTATCAATACTGTTTTCAAAAAAGGAAGAGGTTTTATCTTGACATTCTCTTAATTAGTTTTCTCAGTTTTTACTTAACAAGTCCAAAAATTTATTTGAAGTTAGAAAGCTAAAGTAATAATCAAAATCAAACTGAAATAGTCAGTGGTGTCAAATGGTGTTTCTTCTCACTCTAAGTGTGGATGACCTCAACTACTCTCTCCTTTTTGAAGCAGAAATAAACTGCTTCAAAAGCAAGTCCACATAGTAAAAAAAGCATTATACTGGTTTCTAAATACATCTTACACACAAAAACCCAACAGAAATGAAAGCAAAACAACAATAAAAAACAATGAATAAAAAAAACAACACCACACAAAACAAAATTAAGATCCATACATTTAAAAAAAAATATAGTAAGACTCAGTGAGTAGAATATGGGTAGAAAAAAGGATAAGATCTCAACTTTTTGATCAGGAAACTATACACAGGTAAAGATAATTTCTCCATAGACTACTGAAAATTCTTCAAAATAAGAGCAAATGGAAGGTTGAGTCCAAATTAGGTATTTCTGAATCACCTCATTACTTTCAAATCATGAGGCTACAGAAAGACAGCCAAGCAGTTTCAGGATCCTTTACAGAAATAATCATTGTAACTCTAGCAATCTTCTGAGGATGGAGGAGGAATAAAAAACTACCATCAGCAACCAAACACCACACACAGACACAAAAACATGTATTACTGAATACTTATCTGAGTAATAAAAATGGGGGTCCTCAGGAAGACATGAGGCACACAGACCTCATGGGTAGGGTAGGAAGTTACTACTACGGGTGGCTGTCATTTCTCCCTTTTGAGATATGTTCCAAAACTTTGCGCAACAATACACATCCTTCTATTTCCAAATCAGTGGGTTTTTATGATGGATTTACATATTTGATATGGGAAAAAGAAGAATGATCTACAGATCCTAATAATATCTCTTTAAGATCAGCAACATTGAAGTATTAAGTCTGTTAGATTTCATTTACAAGACCAAGAACCATGAAGTAATACATGAGAAATTGCAAATCAATGGTAGAAGAGCAAAATCAAGATGCTTTCTGAATGGTCCTACTGTTAATCACAACTTCAGTCAAGCTTCCCATGCCATTGCAGTATTCATTGCCAGACAGTTTTAGGTGTTTTCAAGTGTTCTTTATTCTCCTCATTGTGAATTTCTGAGAACATACCACACCCATGAAGAGTCTGCATTAGGAAAAACAAACTGAGTATCTCAAGTTAATGGAAGATTCATTTTGATTGCAAAACAGCTAAACTATTTCAGACGAAATCTAACACATCAACTATTGAAATTAAAACGCAAGAGTATTTCCATTAATTTTATAAGAAGTTTTGATGCTATAAAGTTCAAAGAACCAAATATGAGAAAAGTATTTCAGCAGATTTAGAAACATGAAACTCGGTTTGCCTTTTAAAAGCCAAATATTATTTATTCTAGTTATTGTACTTATTATTATTGTTATTAATTTTATTGTTGTTGATGCTAGTGCAGCTTGACAAGATTCTAAAATCACAGACCTTTTTTCTGCATCATGTCATGTCTGAAAAACATGTATGCTTCTCACATATGATTTAAGTCTGCATGTTAAATTCCCTTAAGTTTGTACTTCTCAACCCTGTTTCTGTTGTGATTCTTTAGACATCTTTTGGGGCATTTATATCTAAGTATGCACTGATACAATACAAAGCTTGAACGTACTTGTCCTGACCAATGTCATTAGTCCTTCAATCCATGTAAGATTCTTTAATTCCTCATTCAGAATATGCTTTCCTTAAACTTTCATTAAATTTTGCAGTAGGCAAACAAGGACACAGAAAATTACTGTCTTTTCAGAGATCTAAAACTTAAGTTTGAATACTATGTCTGCAGAGATGAGCAGTAAGTTGCTGGTAGACAGAATGGTTGGTAATTGTTGCTAGCTTCTAAAATGAGCTAAAAGGATCATTAAGATGAGAACTTCATGTACTGTGAGAATGGCTTTTTGTTTATTGTCAGTAAAAAAGACGACTTTCTGTATACATAGAAGAATAGCCTCTTACTCATTTTACTCTTAACTTCAAACAACTGGTTCTTCTGCTGGTCCTGAGACCCATGAGAATCTTCTGAAAGTAGTGTGGAAAAAAAAGCATTACCATGGACAATCAAGTATGTTACCACTCACAGATTCAAACATGTGGCATTTTTAAGCACATATACACTTCAGTATACATGGATGGATAAATTATCTGTCTATCTATCTATCTATCTATCTATCTATCTACATTGTAAAATAAAAGTGTATCTATCACCTGGTTCCTAAACATTTGCTTCTTCAGATTATGTTATGCTTTAATGACTAACTCTGAAAATTAAGGGACACTAGATGACTGATCCTGCATAACCTAAATAAGAGTTCTTCCTCAACTACAGCAGAAAAGTTGTAGGAAAAGAGATTACAGGAAACAAAATCTAATAAAGTAATTATCAAAAAAAAAAGTAAAACAACAAATCAACTTATCCAGAGGCTATGTCAGTTCACACAACAGAATATCAAAGATGTTCAGAATATAAAGTCAAAGAGCAATAGTTGAAATACCTGTAATATTTCATTGTAACTAATGGCACAGTTTTTACTGTTGCATGTGGCTAATAATAAGTGTTTTAACACATTAAAAATGTCTAAATTCCTAGTTTCTTATACTTGATACCATGTAGGTATGAAAGACTGTAAAGTCACTCCAGAACGCCTCACGAGTGCATAATTAGAACTGCAACAGTTCCTGTAATATCACACCAGCCCAGCAGCAGCAGCAGCAGCAGCAGCTGTCAGCGCTCCCCCGGCCTCAGCCCGTGCAGAGAAGGTTGCCATGAACAGTGAATGAACCACACGCAGATGCTCCACAGCAGCCCTCAGAGTCAGCTTCCGAGCACCGCACCCACTACCACGCTGCCGAAAATGTTTTCATTCCAACACCCACGTTCTCTGTATTTCTTTTAACTACTGCTACAGTGGGATCACTTCTACACCTGGCGACCATCTAAGAAAAAGAAACACTCACGAGGGCTGAAAAACGACCAAACTGTAAGGTCCCAGTTGAAGTACTGCTCTTCAAACACCACCCCTCTTCCAGATCTGGACAAAACAGGGGTACCCAGATGACTGTGTTCCAAAGATTTCTCTGTTAGGGACAAATAAATCAAGCAGGTGGCTCTTGCAGTCATAAATGTGAGGAGGACGCTGCACCTAGTGCCTCTTAGATGCAGCTAAAAATCTCAGAATGCCTAATAAGAACACAGCAAACAACACCTGTATTAAAAAAAAAAAAAAACTAGAAACGCAAGTTTTTAAAAAAATATTTTTTTTTCTTTCTAAAAGCATAAATCTATGATAGTACTGATAATTAGTCCAAATTGCTTATTGTCTGGATAAAATATTCAGATCATTTCAGGACAATTGGTTCAGGTGCTTAGGAGAGCAAGATTTTCTATTTCCCCTGGACAGCACTTTAACAATAAACAAACCAAACTGAACCAAAACCAACAAACAAAAAACCAACAACCAAAACCTAACAAATACACAAAAAAACAGCAACAAAGAAAAAAAACCCATGAATACCCCCACCCAAACACCACAAAAACAAACAAAATGAACATGAACACAAATCAAACCGAAACAAACAAAACCCAAACGAAACCCCACAAAACTGTACTATCTGAAGCCAAACCAGCAAGTAAATCAAGTAAATCAAAATATAGAACTCTGCCTGCCCTTTGGATCTAAGTACAGTACCTGCTAGTGCTGAATAAGCTTGAAAGAATAAAATGATCAAAGAAAAGTTCATTCTAGATCCAAGAGAAAGTACTCTGTAAATAGCAACGAAGCCTAGCAGCATGTAATGCCATAATTTCTTAATTCTCTGGGGCATACAATTCATGCTTTCTTTATAAAATTTTTATCTGTTTAACCTTCTTTATTAAAATTTCTGCAGTAATCTAATTTTAAAATTTATTATTTAGAAGTTCTAATTTTAGTAATAATCAAAAAACCCACCAAACACCAAGATGACACTAAGTGCACTGATTGAATGAAGAGTTAAAACAAGGTATCTTTACCCACCAGTATGAAAAGCTGCCTGAAACTAATATAGATGTGACAGCATATAAACTGTGAGATGCCAGTAAATTGTGTCAATTAGTCTGGTATGTTGGTTTATTGCTACTTCAGGATATCTGTAAGATCCTTTTGGTAAGCTCTGTCCATATACCATAAGCGTACACACCTTACCCAACTGAAATGCCTTCTGGGAAAAACCAATTTGTGAATGATTTCTTCTGTGTCCAACTAGAGTTATTATCTACTAACCAAATGCAGTTAATCTGGACATTATAATGTGATTGCTTTTTGTTTTATGAAGTAATTTCATGTAATTTTAAAGTTTGAGTATATGGCAAGCCATTTGCAAAACTATTTTATTCACATAAAAAGGTATAATTAAAACATATGAATCAGCAGTCTCAACATTTAGACACACTTTAGGACTAGTGGAACGCTGGTACAATTAAATGAGTAAGTAACTCCAAGGCATGCTCTTATTATGAAAGTAAATGTGAGAACACTTACTTGCAAAGGAAAGAGATGTATCCTATCCTAGGTGAGATAAAGTTCAGAGACTATTCTCAGTGCTTGTCTGGAACTAGATTTACTTATGATCTACAGGATATCTGTCTGAATAGTACGTACAGATGTATCAACCACAACACACTTATTTCTGTGAGTAGAAGCAGTAGAGAGAAAATAATTCTATTTAGAAAGAAAAGGGGATGCAGATTACAATGGAGTTGGGAGGAAAAAAAGAAAGGCATACTAAATAAAATAAAATAAAATTAAAATAAAATAAAATAAAATAAAATAAAATAAAATAAAATAAAATAAAATAAAATAAAATAAAATAAAATAAAATAAAATAATTAGGCATGAATATCAAAACACAATCAAATTGTTCGCATGTGCCATTTGCATAGTGATACCAAGGAGCATGTTAGCATTATCCAAGTAATTTGAAAATTATACCAACTTTATCAAATAAACAAGAGTATATTCTTTGGACTTGTTACATTGCACAGGAAGGAACCAATTTGAATTGATACAGGTTATTTCAGTTTTAACTCTCTCCAAATTTATATTTGTGGATGACAAAAAAAAATTTAAAGAGATGAAAAATACTAAATTAAAGAAAAGATAGTTAATATAATTTAGAATGTGCTAAAAAATTGTTTCATGCTGTGATGTAACACTTGACTTCCTCATGGGAATCCTTCACCTTCCAGAAATTATCTGGTATTACTACTTGGCAAAATTACTGAAATAGGTTCACCTGATTTGTACATAGTACAAAGCAAGGCATTCCAAGTAGCATTTCACTGTCCAGACAGTAACACCTATGTCAGGCGTACATTTCTTTAAAAAACAACATCCAATCTTGACAGAATAACACTGCATAATCAATATTCCCCCATATATGGTTAATTGGCTCATTGTCTATAAATGTTACTGTATAAGACTGGAAACCTAAAATTACTCCATCTGGAAGCAATCTTTTTGTTCGAACAGGCAATACTTTAAAAGTTGTTTCAAATGATAGTGTTCCAAGCATAAGCAGGAAGTCTGGATAGCTTGAGGGCACCCCAACCATTTTTGCTGACTACCTCATCCCTGCATCTAAAATTATTACATGACTGAATTGCATAGTTTCACCTTGCAGGGAGAGCAATTAGTTTTCCTATTCCTCTCCCACTGGAGACAGAAAATCAGCCTCCCACACTTCAGATAAATACACATTGCAGAGCAAATTTTTCCCATGCTAATTTAAACAATAATAGTTCAACTACATTTAATTGTAGATATATTTTAACCATGCTAAATCATCCCAATGTAAGAAGAACTGCATGTAGGAGAGATAAAGTAGGTAAAAATAGAAGTGCAAAGCATTTATTTTCACTTTTGACATTACTGCTAATCTTCTTCAATACAAAAGTTCTATTCTGTCCATATATTTAACATCACCTAGTATCATGAGAGAGAAGTCTGCAGGATTTTTAATTATCATTCATCATATATCCTGATATATGATATCCTGATATATCCTTTCTCAACAGAAGTGTCGAACAATACATTAGTGACAAATTCCCAAGACTGTGCCCCTTCAGCCCTTGGAGTTTAACTCCTCTCACATTACAGTATTTATTGAATTTCCAAGCCAAACGGTGTTCTGCTCCATAAAATTCTGACAAGTGGACTCTGCCAAGCTAATAACGGCCTCATTCTGCTGAAATAAACTTATTTCACTGCGGCAAACAAAATGACATGACCTGGAAAGGTTATTTTTAACTGAGTAACGACCCAATATAAACCAAGTCTCTCTCACTAGATCCTGGAAACTGTTAAGACAAATTTCTTAAATGTAAATATGTCCTAACACCAATTCACTTATCTGTTGCTCCCACTGTACATGACTGTGGCAAGATTTTTTTTAAGGTCTGTGCAGGTTGATTTTCTTAATCAGTAGCTCAGTAAACTTATTAAACAATGCCTAATGAGAGTATCTCAGTGGAGTGACCTAGCAAGTGCAAAACTCATGCAAGAATGCTGCGTCCTCCTACATTCTTTTACCCTCTGCCATTTTATGATTTTTGTCTATCTGACAAATTCTATTAGAGCTGCTCTTACATATAACAAATCTGAGAAGTATGAAATTAAAATTCAGAAGGATTTCTGTCTCCCTGATTAATTTTATCAAAAATTTTACGTTGCCATTAGGGAGATGTCGAAAATGAACGATTAGGGACTAATATGGACTTCTGGAAGGGCTGTGTCTTCTACACATATGTCAAGTTCTACATAATGGTCATTCATGTTGTGGATGTCTGTGTGGTAGTACTCATGAACTGCCCTTTTCACGCTGCCTATATCCCTCTATTAGTATGATGTATTTTCTGCAGACTGCATACACAGACTAACCATCAGTTTCAGGTCAGATCTGTATCAAGTTTTAAATTACAGGAGACTATGAGAGAAGCTTTTTAACAACTGGAATTTAGCACAAACATGCTGCACCCTGCTAGGTATACCTTTGCTAATAAAAAGGACAATCCTTGACTGCAAACAGTCAGACTCCAACAGTTTATTAAAGAACAGTTATAATACCTACTGAAAACAAAAGGATCAGAATAATGATCACTCATAAAAATCATGACTTTCAGAGAACAGAAGAAAAATGCAAAACCCCCCAAACCCAAGGAGGAAACCACAAAAGTGAAAGAAGGAACACTGCCTTTTTGCGTATGGCCTGTAGTTCATCAACAGCAGTGGCAAAAGATAAAGAACTTAAAAATAGTGCCTTCAATCACTTAATAATAACCTATAAAACTGTAAATAAATAAAGCTAGAAAAATGCTTAAAATAAATGTAATTTATCTTACTTCTATATATATTATTTTTTCTAAAAAAATTTTTGGGGGGAGTGTTCTTACAAATGCAGTATCATGCAAAGCACAGAACAACTAGAAAGTTTCTCAACAGTCATGATATCTCTAATCTACCAATCCAAGTTTATTCTAATATTAACAATCCTGATTATTTACCCCAGCCATAAATCAGGCTAGTACTATCCTGGGCTGCCTTAGGAGAAATGCTGCTAGATGTAAAGTGATGTGATTCTTCCCATCTTCTCAACCACAGGCTTTATACCTGTTAGTCATCTAAGAGTGGAAGATACAAATAAATTAATATACTTGGGTTTTTTCTAGGACTTTTCACCTATCAGGGACTGTGTGACCTATGTCCTTTAGAAATACTTGTATCTGACGTTGTGTTAACTTTTTCTTAGCCATTAAAGTTTTGCTTCTCTTTAGAATGTCTGGCTCTCAGAGCCAAGTAGGCAAGCTTTATTTCTCACTTCAAGTACGTCCTTTTTGCACGTGTGGCAAAAAAATGTATAAAATTTGAACATTTAAAAAGCTAGCCCCTAACACAGCAGACCAGGTATAATTTTAGCTAATACAGAACACTGCAATCATCCATTTGCAAAACAGCCATCCCACTACGATACTGCTATGAAACTGTTTCCTTTTTTTTTGTTATTCTGCAGCATTAACTGCCACAGTCCTTACTGATGCTGATTTGAAGTAGCTCAGAGAACACTTACCTCAATTGATCTTTCAAAAGATGAGTACAAGAAAGGCAAGACGCATTATTTACTACTTGACAGAACTTAATGATGAACTTAACCAGACTTCCTGCAAAAAGCCTGGTTCTACTAATCACCCATGTCTACCACACTTATTATTGTTGGCTTCAGAAGATTGAAAAAAGGCAGCCAAACCATGTTCAATATTAACTATACATTTTAATTGTAAAATCAACTGCAGATTGGTTGAAGTTGGAAGCAACCTCTAGAAGTCATTTGGTCCATTTTTGTCTGACCCAGCAGGGCCAACTGGAGAGACTGCCCAGGACCATGACCCTGGCCAGCCTGCCTCAATGGTCACTCACGCACATCCTAAAAAACATATTTCCTCATGTTCAGATAGAACTGATTGTTTCACTTCAGATAGAACGGATTGTTTCACTTCATGGACAACGACAGGATGGTAGACAATGGGTGTAAGAGGATCACAGAGACAATTACCCATTGCTCTGTCACTGGACACCACTGAAAACAGCTGGGCCCCATTACCCTCCCATTAGGTATTTGTACACATGGACAAGATCCCTCAAGCCTTCTCTTTACCAGGACAGCCAGTCCAGCTCTCAGCTGCCTTGCTGAGGAGCTGACTGTTCTCTAGACTCTTTCTAGAATGTCCATGTCTTTCTTGTCCTGGGGAACTCAGAAATGCACACAGAAATGCTGTACAGTAGGTAGTTGCACAGCAGAATAGTGCTTCAGTAGTGGAACTCACAAACACCCAACTGCCTTACAGTCTGAAAAGCTGTCTTAGAAAGTTTCTAGGACTGTTATGTCTGCTACTCATGGTTCAGAGACACCTTTCCATACTACAAAGACAAGAGGAGTCATTTTAAGGTCATGAAAAGAACAATAGAGTTCAAAGCTCCAGAAAGTCTATTAGAAATAACAGCAAGCATGATTTACAAATTATTCACTAAGAGATACTTGCTTTAAAGTTTTCTGGATTTTGGAAACAACTTTGCTTTCTTAAATACAGGCCAAGTGATTAAAACAGTAACAAGTTTATAAAAATTATTTTGAAATATGCTTATTATAGACACTGAAATTGTTTGCAGTGCAGAAGCATTTGAAGCAGAACTCATGAAATATTTAAAGTCATGCTTATGACAGAACTCATATTTATACAGTATACCCTTGAGAGCTCTCTCATAGGTGCTTAAGAGCAAAAAGCTTTGGCAAAACCTTTATCTTTTTATTCAACTAATCTCCATATAATAACAACTGAGATTAACTGAGATTTATTTGCATTGTGTTTATTTCCCTACTGAAAGATGTTTCTGTAGCAGCAAACATACTACCTAGGTTCTTTCTATTTTGCAAGCACTATTGCTTTAAATGTCTTTGTAGGATACTGGTTTTATTTTTTTAGCATTCAAAAACTCTAGAGGGCTTTCACTTGCTTGCAAGATAACAGTGGAAACAGGGCACATGGCTTGGTTTCACTATCAATAAAATGCACTAATCAAATGTTGTTCCTTAAGAACAAAGCAAACAGGTTATTATTTACAAAATTCCAGCTGGATAGTTATGAAAACTTGTTGAGACTTTACTGGAATTGACTGGATGACCCAAAACAAGGACATCTCTCAAAATGAGACCTGGGAATTACCAGCATACATTTTGGGTTGGTCTTTTGGTTTTTTTTCAAACACCTGCCCTCATAGCAGTTGGTATCTAACAAATCACATTTACTATCTTGAATTGGGTTTTCAATGAACTTATATTTAATGAAAAAGTATTTGAACTATGCAAAAATAGCAGGACATTCTGTTTAATGGCAAGTGATTCCATGGCCTATTATAATTTATCCTTCCCCAAGTACTCTTCATTTAACTTACAATCATGATTCCTTTAATAAAATGAAATTAATAGAAGCTATCTGCTGTGTAATTGCTAACTAGACACATTAAAAACAAACTGGATACTGAGTCATTCAGGTCTACTTATCTGTAAAAACCCCTTTATGTTCATAAACTTTACTATAAATTGCTACTGATAGAGCATATTGCTCAAAAAATAGTAGAAAACTGAAATGCAGAGATGGCTGAACAGTCTTTTCATATTTGCTGCATGTCTTATATTCAGAGATTCCAAAAGATAAAGTTAAATATCAGTGTGAAAATTCACATCAACTCACCAGAATAACAGAAAAAAAGTAACAAAATAGATGTTTTTTATAAATACCAAATGATCAGGTAAAAAGCAGCATATGGATTTATTCTCACAATTAGAAACTAAATGCATGAAGCAAAAACTTAGATGCAATCAAATCAAGCCAGAATGCTTTAATAATGTTGCTCTTGTCTCACGGAGCAAGATCCCATGTCGTGTAGGGAGTGTGCGTACAATTTAAAGACATTATAGCAAAAAATTTAAACAGTACATTTTTGATTTATACAGACAAAGAAAGAAGTAGCATAAAACAACATATCAAAAGATGCATGTACTTGGTAAGATCCCAGTAACATTTCACAAGAAAAACATCTTTTGGTTCAGTAACAAAAATAAGCAGGTAAATTAGCAGTCATTAAAATAAAGGCAGAAGTACCATAAGCAGCCCTCTAAGGACAAATTTATGGAAGAGATCCCCGAGCTAAATATTGGCATGCTGCTTATAAACTGGCTAAGTGACAATTGAAAGATGTAACAGTCTGCAAATTTTGAAGGGCATATGGAAATTGAGATGTAAGAAAAAAAAGAAAGGGACTTGATTATCAGGAGACCATTCTAGAAATAAAAGGTATCATAAAGGAAAGATGCATTCTAAACAACTATAGGAAATACCTTGAATTTTGAATATTTGAAAAAGATTCTAAACAAACATTAAAAACAGCAAAGAAAATACAAGACAAGGAGAATGAAGACCAGCAGAGTTTATTCCCACTCCTCCCCCCAAACAAACTGGACTGTAATTCAAGTTGCCATTATTATGAGTACCCTGTCCTTTGCAATGGCATATCAGTCTTACAGTAGTGGTTTTCCACATCAGATAATTTTACCATTTTTCAAAGAAAATACATTTTATGCCTTTAGAACTATAACTCGATTTCAACTCTGTACTGTTTCAATAGCATATATCACTGACTCTAAACCTTCTCTCTATAAGGCTTGAGGAAATGAATGACCAAAACAAAAAGGAAGTCCAGCCTGTATATATATCTAAAAGTTCAAGAGCTCAGTGAACGCACAGGAAAAGATCCACGTGACTCAAGCATGGGGCTGTGGCCTCTATGTACAGCAGTACGGAATGGGAGAATAAAGTGATTTATTATCAAGAGGCCCCTTTTACTTGGAAGGGGAGAAATTTGATTGGAGGATCATCAACTGCCATGCCAGCACAGCGGTGAGACTGCAGTGATAGAGAGAAAAAAGATGACAACCACTAGATGCTCTGATTCAGCTTGAGCACACGAGTAGACTCAGGGATTGACTACATTAAATTTCTTCTGTGTTTTACACCATCAGGACTATATGAAGATATCAAAAATGAGCAAGAAGAAGGCCTCCTGCATGAGGCCTTAACAACAACCCCAAATTTGTCTACCATGTTTTTCCGTTTCTTTAACGTTTTCAGTTTTTGTGTTTTGCCAACTGGCAGCTAACCACCACCTAAGATACTACAAAACTGGACAAAACAGACCAAATTAATAGTTTTTAAAAAGTGATGCAAAATGGAAATATTCTGCAGAGTAAATTATGTTGACTTTAATGTGACAGTAGTCATGACAACAATCAGCACTGTATGGTTTTCCTGCAAGAGATGAATAGCTACTACTGCCAGCCAAAGTCAAGGAAGATTCACTGAGCCAGTGTATATGCACACAGAACACCTTTACATGCAAAGTAGCTCACTACAACTATCTTGACCCCTTAGTGCTTTTCTGTCCTACGTGGTACACTCTCTAACCTCTCCCACTCTCAGTCCGCATGGGAGACTTCCATGAAAAGACGGAATCTGTCACACAGGGTTTAATTAAGGGTCTTCTTGACAAAATGCGATAGGACTTGCCTTCAGACACACAGTTCAGGTGAAATACAGATACTACTTTTGTATTTTTTCCTGCTTCCTTACCCTGACAGTCAAAAGTAAAAATCAGAATATATGATTTACCAAAATGCACAGGCATTTGAAATACACAGTCATCCCTAAGGATGTGCAGTGTCTTCTGTGCCGTGTGAACCAAAGCACTCTATGTTCCACCGAACACAACGAATTCAGCTCTTTAAGGACTCTTTACTTAAGAGTTCAACAGCCCTCTATCCTGTGAGTAGGAAATTGAGTAAAGCAGGCTGGAAGCTGCTCAAACTGAGGAGTAAAAGTGCACAGCCAGTGGAAACAAGAACGTGTGAACTGGGGAGAGTACACGGATATGGTTGAAATGTCTAAGGATGGTATCAGAGAAAGCCAAGTAAAATCTGGAACAGGACTAGGCAAGGGAAGTGAGAATAACCAGAAGGGATCCTGTAAATCCACAGGTCATAAAAGAAAGTCCAAGGAGAGCCTACCCCGTGATATGCAAGCAGGCTGAACTAGTGATGACTGATGCAGTGAAGGCTGAGGTGCCCTGTCACCTCTTTGCCTCAATCTTCACCTGGCAGTCAAGCCTCCCATTTCTTTCTAGTCCCTGATCCTCTGAGTGAGTGTGGGGGCAGTGATGTCCCTCCCACTGTAAGCAAAGAGCAGGTTTGGGATCACTTGGTGAAAATGAATCTATTGGAGTTGTGACAGTGACAGGAGGTGGGGCAATGACTTTAAACAGAGAGAAGGCAGGCTTCGTTTTGAACTTAGGATGAAACTCTTTACTCAGAAGGTGGTTAGGTGCTAAAACAGGTTGCCCACTGAAATAGTGCATGCCCCATCCCCGTAAGTGCTCAGAGCCAGGCTGGATGGAGATTTGAGCAATCTGGTCGAGTGGAACATGTCCCTGCCCATGGCAGTGGGGTTGGAACTAGATGATCTTTAAAGGTCCTTTCCAACCCAAACCATTCTGTGATTCTATAAATAAACCTTCAATTCTATAAATAAACCTTCAATAAAGCCAAAGTAATTAAAATTCAATTGCTGAAATTACACATTTCAGAAACTTTTGCACTATACTGAGGTGTTCTGAACTTGCTAGACAAAGAGCGACACATATAACAATGGTGATTCCATGCAGATCAGTGATTCCCAGATAGGAGAAAGTAGAGGTTGCACTGTAAAATATTCTAAATATTGCTAAATATGTTATTCTGCACTGCACTTGGAAGCTATGACAAATAAATGTAGCAAAATATTACAGTAACAGAAAAATATATACTATTCACAGAAACCATTTTTCCCCACCTCAGAAAAGCTAAAGTTCATCTAAATCACAATAGAGACACAAAGGAAAGGGCAGAAAAGCTTATGAACATCCTCTGAACAGGCACAGGAGAAAAGAATTCAAAGACAATGAACAAAGCTATCAAAAAGGTAGCACTGCCCTGACAACAAACTGGTAATTCTTCTCCTGGTTTACCCCTTAGATTATCAATAGTTCTTCCTCACTAGAGGCATCAATTTCTCTTTCGCATGAACCCTTTTTTTATTTTCCCTTTACTTTGTTAGCAAATTCAGCACATCTCTGCCACAATGATAGGATAGAGAAAGAGAGCAAAAAAGAGAAGATACAAAAAAAATGAAGTATGAAGACTTCAATAAAATACATTGAAAACTGGGTACATGTCTTAGATATGCTCTAAGGAATCATTCTTTCTAGGTCATTGTCCACAGAAAATTCATAATTAGTGGCATAAACAGTCACACCAAGAGCAGGAAAATCAGTTCAGAGATATGAACCTATGAAGATCTAACACTGAAAATCCTTGTTAAGAAATAACATTTGGCATTGAACAGTTCCACCCCTGCAGGCACTTAACTGGACTGAATGCATTCCAGCCACTGACTACCTAACTTAGTTAAGAATTAATACCAGATTTGGAAATACAAACATTCCTTATTAATTAGATATATGAGAAAATAATGACAACATTAATTAGATATATGAGAAAATAATGACAACATTTTTTTTCTAAAACCATTAGCAATTTATGTCTTACCAAAACAGTAAGTAAAAAATTCCAATCCTGTGATCTTCAAGATTGATATGGTCTCCTAAAAGGAAAATATGTAAGTCACATAATTTATGATACCCGACACAAAAATAGAAAGGGACTAGAAAAATATAATGCAGGCAACATATTTTGGCTGTGTTTAGCTGACATTAACATATGATTTCAACTCAAAGTTCAGGGTGTTGATACATAATCAATCTTCTTGTCCTTACTCCCCTCTCCTTTATAAATCCAGACTTTTTTCTTCTTTCAGCTTTAATAATAGCCACGTATTTGCCCTTATTTTTGCAAAACTGAAGGGATCAGCCGTGGTGCCTCCTCAGCAGACTAATCTATTAATTACAAATTTATGCTCACGTTTTAAAAGCAATAAACTCAGATTTGTGCCCTGATCATTTACTGTCAAGAATTATTCTTTAATTTACTACGTAACACTCAAACTCTTTTCTAAGGACTTGAATTACTAACTTCCTCATCAGTACTCAGTACTTCCATGTGGTACCAATTCACAAACAATCGTGTATTTTACATCATATCCTTATGTCCCACACTATCATATTATTCTTAATTTGCACAACAGGAACTGTGCAAAACAGATGGGTCTGGATGAAGTTCTGGAACATCAAAGCCTGAGTAAATGCCAATGAATAGATTATACTGAAAAAGTCATCAGAGGTCACACAATCATGTTCAAAACTCTCACAGGTAAGGAGTAAGCCTAGCCTGAAGTCAGATTACAGGCCTGGAAGAAGTTTGTTTGTTGCTGAATCCAGTAATACTTGCTAGTTCAGAAATAAAATCATGCAGGAAGGGAAAAATGGTTTATCATTTGTTCTGGCTCATGGATGATTTTCTCTTCATCCTAATGTTTATCCTAACTGCTAGGTGAAGTGAAGTCTAATGCTCCCAGAACGAGGACTGCCTGGGAGACATGAAAAGAGCCTATATTTTGCAGTAATCTGGGAAGGTATCTCCTGGACAATATCAGCCTTTTACTGCTAAAGCTGTGTCTTGAGAAAGTCTCAATAAGAGGTTTTCTAACTAGAATATAAAAACAACAGAGGATGTGGAAATGCAGACACGGGTAAAGATGGAGATAGGACAGGGCTGCTGACAGGGCAATGCTGATCACTAGAAAATTCCTGTTAACATGAAGATTAAGTTTGATATTAGAACAATTGAGCATGTGATTGATCCTGCAAAGCGTTATAGCCCAGGATAACATAAGGGTTGGAAGAGAACCCCCTGCTCATTTTCTCTAAGAGGTCTCCACAGAACTGAAATGTCTGCATTTAGTTACCCTCTCAGCATTTTTTCTCCTTTCATTTGAAAGGTTTCGGGTTTTCATTTACAATTTCAGTAGCATTTCCTGGAATACCTAAAAATCTAAATATAAAACTCAAAAAAGCCTTTTAGCTCTCATACATTGATAACTATGATAAAAACATACACAAATTTCATTGTCTGATCAAATCAAAGTCTTCTAAAGAAAGACTTCCCTATATTTACACTTCTCTTCACAGTTGTTGTACACACTTACTCATGATTTTCCAGCTTTCTACTCCAGCACACCTACTGTTTCAGAAACTGTTGACAAGCAGCCCTTTCATTTGGACCAATCAAGCCTGCTTGAATTAACAGGAAGTTTTCCATCAACAATACGGAATGTGAATACTAACAAGAAGCTGTTTCTTCTAGTTAAGTGAAACTGGTTTCAGAAACAGGTTCTCAGAATAATAAAAGCCTTGCAAGAGGCCAAAATAGTACACGTATATTACATGTTGTGTAGAAGTGGATTACAGAAGCCCCACGTTTTTTTACTGTTTCTGATGAGTCAGAAAACTTTTCTCCCCCAGTAACTTAGATCCGGCTTAGATATTTGTGGATACATTCTGATTTATCTGTCTGTCTTTAGGATCATCTAATGCTGCAACATGTTAGTTGGAAAACACTATTCCAGTTGATTTTTTTAATATGAAATAAAAACTTATTTTTCTGTACTGTAAATAGAGCTCATGTAATGGTTAAAATCTAAAGATAGTGCTAAATTAATAAAAAGAGTTAAAATAAAGTTGTAAACTAGCAATAAAAAGCAGTAAAAAATTAGAGCTAGTCCCCATCCTAACACTGAGTACTTCAAACTTATTTTGACTTGCATATCTGAAAATCTTCCATTTCATGGCAAAAGAACTCAAAATTTGGAGGGGAAAAGAGCCCTTAAAATTTTAATTTTATAGGACAGCATACAGTATTTTAAAGATCATCAACTACTCAGCAGATAGTAAATGTATTCTTCTGTGATCATTAATAGCACATTTCTTTTTTAGAGTAATAAGCCCTTTGATAAGAGGTGTCTTGTGAATAGGTATTTGGAACACCAGTGGAGAACATGAAGTAACTCAATTTGGTAAAATTAAGAAGTGCTGACCAAGTCAATGTATTTATTTTACACTACATTTTTCTACAGCTTCAGAGTATGTATACTTTAATAGAGACTGCATCAAATGGAAATATAACCATAGTTCTGTTAGGAAATCAAGCTGCATCTAAAATGACAAAACCACTATTGTTAAAGGTGTATCTGCTGACTCAGAAGAGATTTTTCAAGATTAAAATTTTGTCTGTGCACATTTACACTGCAGTTAGCTTCACTATGTGAACAGCAGCACCTAACCAGTTGTTAGTAATGAACATCATAATCACTATATTCAAACAAAGCAAAGCAACTACAAATTAGGAAAGAATTACACTACCATTTAGAAATTACTACTATGTTTTAAATGAGTAATTGTATTTCAAGATTGTAAGTGAACTTGAGGTTGACCTGAAAGTGTGATTTTTTTTTAATTACAGTGCCTGTAATTTGATCTTATGGATGCCACAAAAATAGTTTTTCACTTGCCACAGGAATTAATTTTATCAGTTGTACTCCATATCCACATTACTTCATATGGTCCATCCCATTGCTAAAAGGTAATGGAAGAATCTTGATAACTAATGCTCTAGTCACATTTTTTTTAAGACACTAATTTCTTTCAAAGGAATAGCTTGCGAATTGATGTCAGAAAAATAGATAGATAGATAATTAGATAGATAGATAGATAGATAGATAGATAGATAGATAGATGATAGATAGATAGATAGATAGATAGATAGATAGAGTGAGCAAACATTCGTCACTTAGCCCTAATCATCAAAGAATTATCATACAAATGCACTCACCTATACTGAATTTTCATTGTAATATTACTGTAGATGCATAATACTGCTTAAATAAACAAAGTAACAACTTGTTGCAGGTACACAGTTTGGGCTTGGAAACTCATAGTTAATTTAACTGGAAAACGGTACACAAATTTACTTCTAATTGTACTTTTTGCTAGTGAAATATTGTCAACTATGGATTTTGAAGCAAAAGGAAGTACTTCTGGTTTATACCTCAGGCTGGTGCCACACTTCACTCCTAAAGGAGTGTGCCTGACTTTATTCTCAAGAAAACACAGAAGCCTTGTCATGTTTCTAAATGTTCTTTTCCCATAACTATTCCACAAGCTCACTTCTATTTTATGGAAAATAGAGAAATGGAAAATGCTGTTACTGAAGGACTATTACAGGGAGAGAGAGGCCAGCAACAAAGGTGGGTGAGAAGGGGACAACATAATTGTCACCAAATAAATTCTAGTAAATTTCTTTTACATCCACAAAGCTCAACAAAATAGCCATAGCCTGTGACCAAAACAATTAAAGATTTAATGCTGCAAGAGGATCTATTTGAAATGTGCCAATGTTTGTTTTTCAATGTTTTCATCTGCTAATTTGCTATGACGGGTATAAATCACAAGCTGAGACATCCTTCTTAAAACAACATTTGTAGACCTCTACTGCTCACAAGGAATATCAAGGTTATTGTCCACTTAAATAGAAGAAGAGAGCTTCCATCAACAGATGTCAAAATAGATAAGCACAGATTTGACATGTGCTTGTAGAACTATCACCTGCTATCAGTGCAGCAATGACAGCTTTATAGTGAGAATGTCATCGTGCTCTGTATTTCAAATATTGCTCAATTGAATATGATAAACCTATGTGTTCTTGCCAAGCAGTAGGTGTTTATCGCCATAATCCTACTTGTATAACAAGTGTACAGATTATTTTCTTTCTAAAGAGAAATGTACATTCCACTTAAGCACACCACTATTAAAACTTTCACTGAAAACTTAGGTTAATTGATGCTATAGATGTACCAGGAGAAAAGAAGATGGTGAGGCACTGAAATTACAAGTCATTCACCTGTCTTCTGGTAAAACGGTGATATCTAGTGACACATAACTTCCATGGTTTCAGACAAACATCTGTCTTTCTGACAACTGCTTTCTAAAATATACATACAGGTACTGAAAGACACATATTCAGATATTCCTACAATCTGGAAGGGGATCATACTATTAAAAATCATATTGTCTCTAACTACATAAAAGATATAACCTGCCTAAGATAACAGGTGCAAGGTAACACACAAACGTGCAAAAGAAAAGAAATATTGAAAAAATACAAAGGAGCAAAAAGAACCTGGATGCAGGTAGACAAAAGCCTGAAATGATTTTGTACTATATGTAAAAGGTCCTGTGAGATCACAAGGGAGGAAAGAAAGCAGGGAAGAAGTATTATTTATTTCTAAGATTACAGAGAAACACTTAAGTTTGGTCTGACTTTCAGTTTAAGTAGATATTTCTTTTGTTCTTATTGACCACTACCTCTTGCCCGTACTTCTCTATGACAGGTTCACCATTTACTTGAGTATCTTACTAACAATAGTTCCGTTGTAATTATTATTTTGTGCTTCTAGATTTTCATATAATTATCTGTACTGAGACACTTATACCACCAAAAGGACCACAGTCATCATTTATTAGTCTTTTTGCATGCACTTTACAGTTTGCCTGGAGGCCTATTTTTGAATCAATCAATTTCCCCATGAAATCCTCAAAGCCCAGCTAGCATAAAGTATCTTTTAGGTCTTCTTCTCACTGTTTACCACTGTAATTTTCAGACAACATCCATAGAAAACATTTTAAAAAGTAGTCTCTTAAACTTTCTTCATAGTGTTAAATTTCTCAATTACTCTTCTCAACTGAACAATTAAAAAACTCATCCTTTTAATTTTTCAAATCAAAGTTACTTAAACAGTAAAAACAGACACAGTCAAAAGAAACAACTATATATTCCCCCTAAGCAAGTAAGTCAGAAATTCTGAAAGAAAGAGAAATTTTGTAGCCAAAATCCCCATGCCTTTCATTAGTAAAAGGTTGTCTTCCTTGGAGATTGACTGATATGTAACAGCTGCCTTTCCTCTGCAGGGCAGAGACCTTGGGCTCTCTCCTCTATCGACACAGAACCTAATACCTTTAAGACTTAGAGTAATAACCATAAAAATGGCTAACAAAATAAAAAATTAGAAATATGGAGCAGAGGAGGAAACAGATACAAAAAAAAATTACTTTTTTTAAGGCACGTGACTAAAAAGGACAAAGAAATTACCATCATTATATAGAGGAAGGAATCTTCAAAATCACTTTTATTATAAGGATAAAATCTTCTCTCAGAAAACATTTATTGAATTTTGAGATTGAGAAAGATAGAAATGTACCGAGATTCACAAACATACTATTTATTAACAGTCATGATCCTTCACTTAGGTCATAGTAGAAAAACCTGCCTTTCATTATCTTTATGGACAGGAAGCATGAGATATTACATCCATATTCACCAATTTTAACTACAATTAGCCAGCTTTACCACTAAAGTTTTATACAATGCAAAGAGCTTCTTGACTTTCTGTGACTAAAAATTTGCCCAACATGATCATTAGATCATCCCATGTATCAAAATTACACTATTACTGTAGCAGATATTCACACTTTAAATAGAAGTATTTATATACTAAGCCTCAAGATTCACCAAGATGAAGAATCCTAAGTAAGATTAATCTCTCTCTAAATCAAAGCACTGAACCGAATTGTTCAACTTGCTATTTAATATTCCAGGCTTTTCCAGAGTGTAGGATGCATAAAGTAAATTATTTACAAATAGATCTGTAACTAAAAAATTAGGAACTTGAAATAGCTGCCAGAGACACTTTTAGTACAGTGCAATAGTTGATCTACTCCTAGTTTATTTGTTATGTTTTGAAAAAATGAAGATCTTGCTGAGTTTCCTATCATCAGTGTGTAGTGGAGAAAGAGAATTGGTTCAGCACCACAAAGAAAAAGAAGAGCAGTGCAGTCTTTTGATTGCAGAGGATAATCTATAAACAGAAGGAACAAAGCTGACCCTTGATGTGATCTCCGTTCACCTCTGACAAGGGATGGCAATCTAGAGATATCGTTATAGGGTACAAAACAGCTTTTAGGAAGGGTTCCAAAAGGAAATCATTCTTCTATTCACCCATGTTGCCATAGAAACAGAACCAATCATGCCTGTCCACAAAGGCTTTTATGTCAACTTCTGTTAGAAAACTTATATGAAAAGTAGAAATTAAACCAAATTAACAAGACAGTCATTAAGTGATTAAGATAGGTAAAAGAAAGAAAATAATTTATAAACAAATGTGTCCTGCCTTGCTCCTTAAATGCGTAACTTTTAAAGTGTAAATCAGCTTATTGCAAGGGTTTACTGCACAATGCTGCGGTTCACTGTCTTATACTTCCACACAATCTGAGAAGGGGCAATTTATATAGAATGATGTCTTCTAATTCATGGGGTCACAAGCTATACATTTTTTTCTCCTTTTTCCTCCTCCCAACCATTAAAGAAAGGTCGTATCATATCCCCACCATCTTTATAAAATTAGATCTTTCCAAATACATCTTTAGTGAAAAGATTTCAGCTACAACAATACGCTTACTGAGATGTTTTACTTCTACCCCATGGTATCTTTAAAACATTGATTCTGCATAAAGCTCATGGCAAATAATACTGCCATATATATTAAAAGGGTGATTAATGAAAATGGATTTCCAAATTAACATATGGCAAATTTCCTAACTATCCAGCTAGGGTAAAAAAGATGGTATGGCCAGCCGAATCTGGATCTTGGTACCAATATCAGGAATGAGTTTTGTGTCAGTGGTATTCTTGAAAATTATCAAAATTTATGCAGAACTAATACTAAATTACAAAAATTTTATGCTAGAGTTATAACACATTAAACTTTTATGTTGCCACAAAAACTACTGTACATAGGAGGAGAGGTAAAAATAGCTAAGAATCTCTGCCTTCTTTAAAGTGCTAATCCTATCTATTTGGTCTAGTGTAGTTTGACTCACAGCATAACACAGAACTATCAAGATTGGATCTCTTAAAGAAGGAACTGCTTTTAGACTACACAAAAATATTCTAGGATTTCCCTTTCCATTCTCTTAACCCAATTCAGAAAGTTTTAACACACACCTATAACACCATGAATAGCACACCACAAGAATGCTTCTTTAGGCACATCCTGAATTATTTGTTTTTTAATGACAAAAGATTTAACAGAGTTTTGGAAATTAACTCATACTCTGGTCCTAGAACGTTAAGTATTTTCACCCTGGGATGTTTTCTGAAACATATCTAAAGTTAGAGACTTATTCTTTGTATTTCATTTATGTATTTATAAGTACAAGGCATATTCTTGATAAATTAGATTTTATAAAACCCTGGGAGTTACTTTTTTCAAATTTAAGAAAAAATTATTAGTGTATTTTATTTTAGTTGGTTTGATGGTCTGCTGTTCTTTTTCACAAAGACTCAATTCAAGCAAAACTCATCACACTTTGTAACCTGTAGTTAGTTTGTGGTCATTTTCATGTTTGCACATGCTTCTAACTTTGAAAAAGGTTATTAAATGTGCTGTTTAAACTGCATGGAGGATGAATCTACTAAATCTAATCTAATCTAATCTAATCTAATGCTAAGGATGTTGTGCAGAAAACCTGCAAAAGTCCAAACATGTTTTGCTTTATTATATCTCCAGAATTTTCCAAACCCAAACAAATCAATTGTGTGGTCATGTCTCTTCTCCTGTTGGCACAATACCACTCATATTCAGCAGTTTATACTAAAATCTCAGCTCTACTTCAGGAAGTGGCACATTGAGTCTCAGTGATCACCACAGCTCAGAGTACTTTTCTTACCCCTACCAGGACAGTTCTGAAGTCGAAAGATAAGGATTTGAGTTACACTATTTTATTTTTAACGACTTGAAATACATTTATATGTTTTTATAAATAACATCCTAATAATGTGTTAATTTACAAAAGGTGTAGAATTAATAGAGTTAGAATCCTGTGCCAACAAGGTCACTAAACTGTGGGTAATCAGAGCTCATACTATGACATCCTTGATTACTTTACCATTTGACTTTACATAAAGAATGGTCTCCTTGCAATTATTTTCTTTCCTTTTCTGATTTTTCTTGCCTTGTGGTGCTCTGACACTTACCAAAACCTTCCTAACTGTTAAATGGCCAACACCCAGAAGCTTTCCCTTTGGTGTTTGAAACTTGGTCAAACATTCTGTTGGAAAGAAATTACAAAAAACATGTTCTGGTATTGATGAATTTTGTACTTTAGATGAAATTTTTTTTAATTGAATTAAAATATTTCACTTAGCCCTGGACTGCACACAGTGATAGTATAAAAAGAGCTGTATTTTCCTTCATGCCTTTCTGCTAGTGTTCTGCTCCAACAGATAGAGGAGAAAGTTGAAAAAAGTTTTTTCCATCAAAGCTTATGTACTGCTACATAAGAATAGTTTGCCATTAAAAACTGTAAGCAAATATCTTGAAGACATCTAATATTTGATCTTCAGAAGAGGGATTTAAGAATCATACAGAATTAAAGACACATTAAAAAATACTCTGAAGACCACATGAAAGACATTCATGAGACTGGAGAGAGGAAAGAAGCACACCTCCAGGTCACAAGTTCTGAACAGAACAGGAGAATGAACATCTAATGGTGTCTGAGATGCAGGAATAATTTGGTTCTTGTTTAGTCTAGAAGGGTAAGAGTACTCTTTGGCTAATCACACAGTATTTGTAAATGCAATCAGAAATTTAAAAAATACTGAGAACAGCTTTCAAAACATACTCTGTTTAGGTATTTTAATTAAGGATAACTATGCACAGAGAAAGACCTTCTAGTACAAGGAACATTATCCTGAAACTGAAATTTTATGCGGTGACTTTGTATACAAAACTGGGAGGCAGGAAGAGCAACAGCTCTCTCACTCTCGAGTCTAGACAGGTGTGTAGTGACAGCCTAGTGCAGACAGCAATTATTTATAGTTTGGAACTCTAACTCTTTTCAGTTTGCACGGGATTTGATTTGTCAGCAAAACAGCCATTTAAATTGTCTGCTTAATGGTCATCTGCTCCAGCAGTTAGGCAAGCAGATACACTTGGGTTGAAAACTCTGTCCAAACTGTTTTAATGAGTTTAATTAATCTAAACCTCTGAGGACTGTGCTCTCCCTAGAGTTAATTCTCTTTAGTTCTAGGATGCTCAATCAACTGTAGTAAAATTCTCCAGGAAATCTGAGTACTGGGTCTGATCCCTCTGTGACCCACAGAACCAGAACACACCCATTATGTAACACTTTACTTGGGCTTTTTGTCCATCCACAACAAAACCAGATGGAATGTTATTGCTGTAATCTAGGTTTCATTTTGTTAACTTTTAAAATTACATGCTTTGGAAACGTGTTTGTCTAAATCTTACCTGCAACAATTAAACTAATTTTATTTTATATAGCAGAAATATTTCACTCAAATATTCAATTTCTCTTTATTCGGATGATAATGCCTAAATTCTAAACTGGCAGAGCCCTATTATATTTATTACAACAAATTATCTCTAATGATGAGCTAAAAAAGCAACAGCTACACAATAACCTGTTATACTTTTGAATACTCCATAAAATGGAGTGTTCTACTATTTACAGTACTGAGATAAAACACGCTGTCAAACGTTGTCAGTGAAACTTTTTCAGAATTCTTTTGTCTTCTGACACAAAGTCAAAGAAGCTTTTCTTTTGGAGTCCTCTTCTTTATGGATTGGATTAAATAATTTTTGTTAGAAAAGACAAAACCTGCTAGCTGACTGCCTGATTTTTTTTTTTTTTGTATTTA
This sequence comes from Ammospiza nelsoni, assembly GCF_027579445.1. Taxonomy (NCBI): domain Eukaryota; kingdom Metazoa; phylum Chordata; class Aves; order Passeriformes; family Passerellidae; genus Ammospiza; species Ammospiza nelsoni. The sequence continues at coordinate 40,627,271 of NC_080669.1, read as the reverse complement.
ATGCAAAATTTTTCCAAAATCCTAAGTCTTCTGTTAAAATACAGACCTGTAACAGATCTGGACACAGCAGCTATCATTTCAGGTACCTAGATACCTGCGTAGCCTAGATACTTCATAACCTCTTCTGATTTATCCAACTAGCTGATATTTACACACATAAAGTAGCATATGGCTGAAAGTTTGCTCAGTCATTTACTCGCTGTTAATATGAGCAGTAATGTTCACTCACTACATTTGCCAACACTCCTTTTTGCTCGTCCTTTTCCAGCAAAAATCCCAACTCTAAGCACCATGCTACAATGCTGTTATCTGGCGGACTTAGACTGAAAACAAGAAAATGTAAATTCTCTTCCTCTTACAGGTTCCATCAACTTCAGAATTACCAGGTCCACAAACACACATACAAGTCTAAATGTAAATGCATCTGCCACAAGCAGAAAAAATTTCCAAAACAGAAAATTGATAAAATATTGTCCCATACACAAATTGGCTCCTTTCAGACACTTTGCTTCTACGCACACTCAGAGCTACCACCTAATCCAAGGTTTCATGACTGTCCTGAATCTCAGAAGCAAGGTCTCTTTTACTCAACGTATCAGAATACGTGCTTCTATTTAACTACGTTCCTTTTACTGGGATGTTACCTTTGCCTTTTTTTTTTTTTTTAATTAATCAATTAGAAGAAACATGATACGCTCTGTAGAGTCAAATTTATCTCTTAACCTGACAATGATGTGATAGCTCTTGTTGGCCCATTATGTGTCTCTCTCCCCAGCAAGAATGTCTACATCCTCTTGACCTTTGTAACATAGGTACAACCATGAGAGTAATGATTTTTCTGTGAAAATCTGCTGCATAGTTGGAGGAGAGTTAATACAGCATTTTTTGCTCCTGTTTCTGAAGGAACACTGCCAAACAGCAGGAAAGATGAAAATTGAGTTTTTAAGTCAAACAAATTCAGACACAGTAAGCTAGGGTGGCCTAGAAGCTGGAAGGAAGCACAGCAGGAACATCTGATCCCAGCTGACTGAACGGAAGCTCCATGACATATAACATCATGCTCAGTAATGAAAACTGAAGGAAAGGTTTTTAGAGTGTAGCTTTTACTCAAAGACTGTGTCTTCCACACTACTTGAGGAAGGTGGCGGTGATGGTTCTTTGCATTATTTTTATTCTTCCTACTTCCTTCACTTAATAAATTATCTTTATCTCCACAAATTTTCTCACTTTCACTTTTACTATTCTCTCCCCCAGATCATGGTTGGATAGAGGAATGAAGAAAGTGGCCAGGGCCAACCATCAAGTCACTTCCATTATAAAGCACAATAACACTTCATAGGGGGTGTGGATGTGACAGGGAACACACAAAAACAAAATGAAATAAACAAACCAAAGCTGTGCATTTTTTAGAAATTAAAAAAATCTACCAACCTAAAATACAATTTTCGGATCAGTGTCCATTAAAGCGAAGGGTTTTTCTATAAAATCTCAGAAAAAGAGCCCGAGGTGAACACAAATATTCTTTTACATCAAAAAAGAAGATTAGATGAACTTAAAATTTCGGACATGATCTACATCCCACTTAGCTAAATATGCCCAAGCAGATACCAGAACATGTGTAATCAGTGTTGCACTAAGTTAACTTTGCTGGTAGTGAAGACCCCTAGTGAATCTGCTTTCTAGTATCACAGAAAATCTCATCAAGAAAAGTATGTAACTGCTTTGTAATGCAAATACTGTTGGTATCACCTTGCTTCATTAAGAGACAATTTAAAAAGCTGCAGCAAAATTATCCACAATGATGCATTTCATGAACCTACTGGACTTTGTTACTGATCATGAGACTGTATGAATGAATTGTGAGGATGGACACTCCAGCAAAAACACTGCTGTTCAAAAAAAAGATTTCTGTACTTAAGGGACTTGTATATACAAAGCAGGAAAGCAAATGAAAGCAAAGATTTAATCAAAAATACAACTGCTATTTTATGTGATATGGAAATATTAAATATCTTCTGTGAGTTCTCTATTGAAAAAAATAAGGACTGAGGAAATAAAGAAACTACTTGGATTATAAATACACATTATCATTTGTTCACATCACAAAGCAGCTTCCAGGAACGGTTATTCTCTTTTTTCACAGCAAATAATTAATTTCAGTTCTGAAAACTGTTTGCTGAGTGAATGCTCTACGTTAACAGCTAATACATTTGAATACAGACTCAACTTGCACACTTCCAAGATATTTTATCAATCAATGTGCTTCAAAGTAATGCCACGTTTACTATGGAATTACATATATGACAAGATGCAGTGGCTAAGAATTACTTTCAAAGCCCACCTAGATGACAGATATTTTGGTTCTCAAATACTAAAAACTAAAGATCATATTGTTTGCAAAATGTAAACCACTTCCAAATAACTGAAACAGTTGAGGGAAGACTGTAAGTCTTAGGAAAAAACCAAAACCCCAAAGAAGCAAACAAAAAACAAAAGTCAAAAAACTAAACAAACCAAAACACTCCAGAGATAATCCGTCCCAATTTCTTAGGTGTAGGATTACAGAACAAAGAACAGAGAAAAATATTTCAAATATGCTGAAAAATAGTTAGTAATTCAATCTGATTGTGAAGAGCTGACAGAAAATGCCATATACATGCTTGTCATGAACTGCACAGAAGCGTGAATATTTTAATGAATAACCAGAAAATATGAGATAAGTAACATTAAAAAAGAACATAAGAAAATAATGAAATTACTACAGAACAACAAAATACTTTAATGCAATTTCTACAGCTCCTTGTAAAAATAAAAACCCTTTAAACAGTTGATAGAGATTCAACAGTTATTCTTTAATGAAAAAAAAAACAGAGTAAAGGCTGGTTCTTCAAAATTAATGTAGCTGAATGCAATCAGATTGCTAAAGAAACGATGAAATATATTATTTCATTACTTACAATGTAAAAAAAAAAAGCCTTCCCTATTCATCTGTGATTCCAGAAATGGAGAGAAGTGTGTCACTAACTAATAGCCAACGAATGGGTTTTAGGTTCTGTTCCTGTCACTGGGGACCACTAAAAAGAGCCTGGCTTTGTCCTCTAATGCACCCTCCCTGCAGATATTAATATGCATTGGTATGATCCCCCTGAGCCTTCTCTTCTCCAGACTAAACAGTCTCTGCTCTCTCAGCCTTTTCTCACGCAAGGGATGCTAAACCTCCTTCACTATCCGAGTGGCCCCTTGCTGGATTCTCCCCAGTATGTCCATGTCTTGCTCGTACTAGGGAGCCCAGAACTGGGTAGAGTACTGCAGATGTGGCCTCACCAGGGCTGAAAGGATGGCAAGGATCACTTCTGCTGACCTGCTGACAGCATTTCTCCTAATGCAGCTCAGAACAGCATTAGCCTCCTTTGCAGTTAAGGGCAAATTGCTGACTTTTGTTCAGCTTGATGTTCATCGAGCCCAGGCCTCAGGAAAGCTGTTTTCCAGCCACTCAGCCTCCAGCATGATATGGTACATGTCTGGTACACTTCCTCAAGTACCAGACTCTGGAATCCCAATTTTTGAACTACACAAGGCCGTTGTTGGCCCTTTCCTGCCACCTGCTGAATGGCAGCAAAACCTGCTGGTTTATGAGTCACTCCTCAGTTTTGTACTACCAGGAAACTTGCTGAGGGCACAGTGACCCAACATTCTAATAATTACTGAAGACAGTAAATGGGACTGGAACCTGTAGTGAGCCTAAGGTACACCACCGAGGAATTTTTACCACCAGTTACCCTCTGGTGCCAGTCATTTAAACAGATTTTAATCCACTTCAGTGTCTCCTTATCCAGCTTATACTTCTTTATACAGCTTCTCTAGGAGGAGCTCAGCCTCTCTCTGAGGATCTTTTGGGAGACAGCACCAATAGTCTTCCCACAGTCAAGGCAGACAAAAACCTTGAGCCAAAGAGGAAACAATGGTCTCCTCTGATCTACCAAGTCTGCAGGAAAATCATCAGTTGCTCAAGCCAGACTCCCTTTTGGTGAATCCATGCTTCCAAACTGCTTCTGGGCACCTTTGTTTGGTACACATGCTTGGAAATGGTACCCCAGAGTAGCTGATCCATCACCTTCCTAAGGACTAGAGATCTGAGTCCTGCTTTCTGCCCTTCCTGAGCGCAGGGCTGCAATCTTCAGGCACCCTTCCCAGCTACCATGATTACTGAGAAACTATTAGGAGTAGCCTATCAGTGATATCACCTAGCTCCCTCAACACTTGTGCCTATAGTAGGGCTCTACAATTTGCTTAACTGTTTTCTAACCCGCCTTCCATTGTGGAAATGTCTTCCTCACTCAAGACTTACCATCTGATCTCTGGGGCCTGCTGAAATCTATTCTCACTAGTCAATACAGTACCTTAATGTTTTCTATGCTCTCTCACCAGGGTGCCTTCACCATTCAGCAGCAAGTTCACATTGCCTCTTGCAATTTTTTATTCCCTGTGTCCTTCAGAAGTTTCTAGGGCAAGCTGTCCCTGCCTGTGGTAGGGAGTTGAAACTTGCTGACCTGTAAGGTCCCTTCTGACCCAATCTACTTTCTGTGATTTGTTGCTCAACCTACCTTACCAGATTCAATTCCATATGGGTTTTAGCTCTCCTACTATGTCTGTGTCCTTAGACATTGTCTCTATGTTCTTCTCAGGTTACCTGTCTTCCTGGCTTCCACTTTTTGCACATTCCTTGTCTATACCTGAGTTTTGCCAGAAAATTGCTGTTCCTCCACACAGGCCCATTTGATCTCTCTAAAAATGAGATCAGTTTGAAGTTTTGGCCATATAACTCTTACGTGAATGTTTCATGAATGCTTGCATTAATTTATTTCTTCCTAATAAACTTCTAAAACAATGCAGGTAAACATTGCACTTGACATTTTTCAAACTCATCCTGTTGTTTTTCACGAAAATATCAGTTTATCACCAGGTCTTCAATCTTTGAACTTCTATCTACTACATGATGTGTTAAAATGCATTTGTCTTCTTGAGAAAAATATGGAGTTTTTGTTTTTCATTTCATATTGGTAACATATGGTCACAGGGCATTTTCTTCCTGATTTTGACACCTTAACTCTTAATAAAACATGGCTGGGATGCTGATCAGTCCTTCTCCAAGATAGGTTACTTTACTTATTTTTTAGCAATTTACAGAAAAAAAGAAGATGCGCTTGCCATCTTCCATCTTTTTTAAAACAAAGATGCATAACTGCTTATCTACAGCTCATTAGCACAGCCACCTGCTGTCTGTGAATGTCTAGGAGCTTTACAGAAACACATGTTGTTCACAACATATCACATTCTATGTAACTAAACAGTATGGCTTTCAAAATTCACCAGGTTTTCTACTGATTAGTATGTTATAGTTATAGTCTACATGGCCTTTTTAAAATTTACCTTAACCAAGCTGGACAAAAGAATACTATTTAGTTCCCAAACTTTTCTACACATTTATTTATAGCATGGAGGAAAGGCTAACCTGTTCCTTTCCAGTTGAGCACCTACCACACTATTATAGACCTACTGTACTATTAAAATGTACTACTGGCCAGGACAGTAACAGCTAATTTTTTCAGTAGCCATTCAGATGGGGCATGGCTAGGGCCCTGAGCTTATTCTGCATTATCAAGGGTCATTTTCCAGTCTGTAAATCTTTTGGTCTGTAACTCTGTATGTGCTGTGGCACTGAGGAGATCTGGCAGATGTAGCAATATGAACATTCTTTCCTTAACATACACAAGAAATTAAAAATTATCAAAAGCTTTTTACAACAGGCCTGAAGAAGAAAAAAGTGGGTGAAAAGCAAATTGTTTTTGCAAAAAAGAAACTAAATGGAATTTTTTGCAGGAGATTAATCATATTGGATACGTAACAACAAATCGATAGTCACAATTGAGGAGGTGTTTAATATATATTGGTTTTAAAAAATGTCTGGACTCATAGGCCTGGTTCAAAAGAGTTCAACTGTTGTCAGCATTCATTCACACGCATGTGGCACAAGATTCCACAGAGTAATGGGAGAGAAGTCCTTGCCTGGTGAGGCCATGGGGTCCCTCCCATGGGAGACAGTACTCCTTGAACTTCCCTGGTGTTGCTCCAAATCTCATGAGCAGCAGCCATGCAAAAATTACGGCAATATGAGTCCCTCCCACGGGCACACAGTCCTCCCAAAACTGCTGCAACATGGGTCACTCTTCCATGAGGTGCAGTCCTCCAAGGACGGCTGTTCTACCCTGGAAGCAGCGGCCTTGTCTCTCCATGAAGTCTCCCACTGGATCACAGCCTCCTCCACACATCCACCCACTCCAGAATGAGCACACCCCCTACGGGCTGCAGGTGGATCTCAGCATCAACAATGGATCCCCAAGGGCCCCAACAGCTGCTTCACCATGGTCTGCACCATGGCCTGCAGAGGAATCTCAGCTCTGGTGCCTGGAGCACCTCCTCCCCTCGCCTCCTTCTGCACTGACCTCAGTGTTGCCATGTTCTCATCTCCTCCTCTAACTGAAAGTAACAGTGCCCCACTTCATATTGATTTTTTTTCCCAAATACATCATCACAGAGGTGTTACCAACCCCTCTCATTAGCCCAGCTTTGGCCAGCACCATGTCCATCTTCAGAGCCATCAGGGATTGGCTCTGCCAGACGTGGTGGAAGCTTCACCAGTTTCTCAGCGGAGCCACCTCAGTGGCCCCCCCACTACTGAAAACTAGACTGTGCAAACCCAACACAGTGGATGTATCATATTCCCTGTCACGTAGCAGCCTCTGAGAAAGCTGAGCAACACAAGGGTCTGTTAAAAACCACACTGAAAGCAACAAGTGGTAAACCTTCAAACACTGAGATCTACATTTAACAGTAGAGGCTCTACCAGCTGAGCTGGCCCTGCCCAGCCAAAACCTCTATGTACTGTAGAAGAGGATGAAGTTCCTTTGGTGCGTGTGGGAAATGTGCTAGGTAAGACTGGATTAGTCCAGTTAAGGCAAACCTGTCTGTGTTTTTGCTAAAGGACCTGAGTGCACATAGTGGGTAATGCAGAGAGACAGGAAAACATGATGTGTACCTCAAGGGAATTTGATCTTTGGATGAGAACAGTCTGTAGTGTTAAATGTGCATGTCATACTGGTTGCTGAATGACACTGCCTCTGCATGCCATAACTACCATGGACAATGAGCAGGGACTGCTCCAGGTTCACCAGTCCTGAGCTCCTTATGCAGCTCTCAACCACACAACAGTGAACCAGCCCTCCTGCCCTGGAAGACTTCTAGGGTGGATAGAACCCACAGTCATGGCCTAAATGAACTCAACAGACACCTTGGTGGGACAAGCGCTGACTATGGAAATTATATCTTTGCACATCTATCTATATACATGTGTGTGTGTGTGTGTGTGTGTGTGTATCTATTCTACTACCATTGGAAAGTGTAGGATTTGGGCATGATATAGATGGTATGGAATACAGGCCATTTCCTCCTGTCCTCTCACTGCAGGAACGATAGATGAAACCAGCCACCACCTCGCCACAGCCATGTTTCAGGTATTTGTAGTGAACAATTAGGTCCCACCTGATCCTCCTCTTCTTGAGGCTAACCAAAGTCCCTTCAGCCATTATTCAGAAAGATGTTTTCAGACATTTCACAAGCCTTGTTTCCCTTTGCTGGACATGTTCCAGCACCTCAGTGTCCTTTTTAAAACCGAACACAGTACTCGAGGTTCAGCCTCACCAATGTTGAGTACAGGGGGACAATCACTTCCACAATCCCCAGTCCTGCTGGATACGCTATTCTTGATAGAGGCTAAGGTGCCATTTACCTTAAATCACAGCTGGCCTATAAGCACATAGAACTTTGCCTAAGACACAACAGTCTGAACTTTTATCTTCAATTTATTGTCATAAGAGTTGTTACAGATTACTATTTTTAAGGCTTATTATTTTTAAGGAAAAAGAATCCCTGCAGAACAAAAAAATGCCACACCTAAGAAGGCAATAGATCTCTTGCCTAGATTTATGTTGAGATTGTATGCAGATAACACAGGAAATTGATGAAACTTTATTTACTTCTTAAAGAAAATTTTTGAAGTAACAGTCTTTTTTTTAAGAGACTGATTTTTTTTAAATTCACCATTTTAAAAATTAACTCTTAATACTTACATGTTAGAATAAAAAGTATAGTATTTTTTTTCTCACTTCTTTATAATATGACAAAATGTAACTTCTGGAAACAAGCTATAGACAAGTAGAAGTCTGAGAATTAAAAAATGTAGTTTAATGCTTTGAGTTGAAACTATGTCTTTGATCACAGAAAACCAAGGAGAGTGCTCTTATTCCTACTGCTCTCATTCCATTACTCTGTGGAATCTTGTGCCACATGCGTATGAATGAATGCTGACAACAGTTGAACTCTTTTGAACCAGGCCTACAAGTCCAGACATTTTTTAAAACCAATATATATTAAACGACCCCTCAACTGTGACTATCGATTTGTTGTTACATATCCAATATGATTAATCTCCTGCAAAAAATTCCACTTAGTTTCTTTTTTGCAAGAACAACAATTTCCAAACTGAACTTAATAAAAACATACAAAATCAGTGCACGCTTCTTAAATAACTTAAAATACCTTGATCCCTGTAAGGTTTAATATAATACTGTTGATTCAAAACAAATCCTAAAGTACTATTGTATAAAACATATCTTTACTGCAGTAATTCAGCATAGTGATCTTTTGCAGTATGCAGTAAAGCTGGATCCCATAAATTAAGTTAAACTTTAATACAAAAGATTAGGAACCAGAACTTTTCAGACAGTGATGCAGAAGAGGGCAGTTCATGTATAAACTGAATCTTGAAGAAGATGAGAAATGAAGATGTACACTAAGTCTCTGATAAAAGCAGCACAGGAGAAAACTGAGATCCATATTTATTCTCTTGAGTAATACTGTAAGAGATCAAAATCTCATTCCTGGGAATAATCACACTGTTATCATAACTCTGTCATTGGAAAAAGTATCCATGTATTATGTTTTCTGCTATATCTGTGTCTTGTGCATGTATATTCTACAGGAAATAAATCCACATCTTAAATGCTGTGTCTTGTAATGATATTAAAATATAATTAATCTTAAAAACCAAAAAAATATAATTGCTGTGATAAAAGTACAATTGATTATAAATAAAAACCTTTTGCTATTACATTGTGAAGTCTTAAACAACTTCTTCAGAATCCTAAAACTATTTAAAACATGCAGACTCACACAGCCATTCCCAAAATTCAATACTGAGGGATGTCTTATTACATCATATTATTAAAGTAAGACAGTGGATGAAGAAACAACTTAGAACATGTCTGTATCACCAGATTTCTACAAGACCACACACAGCTGGGTACAAATATCAATAACAGGGTGCTACGAAAGCTCTAACCCTCATGTTTTGTGTGCCTCCATTTTAGATTTTAAAAAGCTACTCATTAGCACTCAGTTTCTGTAACCTTAACTAGCATAAGAAACCTCAAAAACTATACCACTACTAAATTATCGTAATGTATAAAAAGTGTATTTCCCCACTGCCAGAAAGGTACAGGTGCATTTATTCATTTCTAGCCATGTACCATGTTATATAATTACAGTATCTTAAATAATAATTAGAAGAGTGAATGAGAATCTGCATATATTTATATATACATATTTACAGCTGCAGGGGAGACAGTAAAGGAAGACCATTTTTTTTCCTTGAAATTCAGCTAGCTACAGCAGATGTCAGGGATACAGCATGACTCTGGAAAAGCCTAAAATGCCCCCATAAATCCTCCTATAGCTACTACAGAGATTGTCACTGAATATCAGGGAACAGAAAATAACAGGACTCCTTTGAAATTAAAAATTAAAAAACTCCAACAGAACAAAGCAGTCCTTTCGTAACAAATTATATAGCTCTGCTCCAACTAGGTGTCTACCTGAATCTTGTCTTTCCTCTCAGCAACACATTCTAATCTCACTCAAATTCATTTACATACATCTGGCAAACAATTCAAATAGACTATAATGCCCATAACTATGTCTTGTTCTTCAGCACATGCTTTAATAGTTACCTGAAATGTCAGTTGTTGGAGGCTGCTCAGTAGCATAGATAAATACTAGAGTAACCTTTTGGAGGAAAAGACTAATTGTGGGGGCATCTGGACAAAGGTCCACAGTAAATTTAACCCGTCATATGATTCCACCATATTCTGCTACATGGATATCATATCATGACCCTTTTGAAGATGACACTCCTTGCCTAGGTAATAACTTTGAACACTTTGTATGCCCTTTGTCCATAAGCATCTCTTATGGGTCATAATCTAAGCCCTAGAAAAGCTTTAAGTATTGCATATTTATATATGGAAACACAAAACCTGCTTTGCCATTGACCTACTACTACTACCAGTCAAATGTGAAATTTACTAGAACTATAGTTCCTTGATACTACAGACAAGAATCAGATGATAAATTTATTAGCAAGTACTTTATGTACACGAAGTCAAATAAACTTCTAGAAAAAGGACACAAGTGAGTTTCCAGCTTTCAAAGAGCAAGGACATTAACCGTGACTCACTCATACCAACCTGAAGAAGATCACTTTACGTACACACCATTAGACATATGATAATACTATACTGGGAGGAATACTGGGAGTTGCATACTAGATCAAGAAGAGTATACGCTCAACCAGGTAGCTCTAAGTCTTCTTGAAACACATTTTGTAAGAGCTTCAGTATATTTACACAAACTTTACAAAGCTATTTTCACTAGACTTACACTGGCATGTTTTGCACTTAACTGACTCTCTCTATGCAGCCTTATATATTACAACTATTTATGAATTTCTTCCTGCACAGAATGCTACTGACTCAGAACATGATTGCAAAGAAAGGTAACAAAAGAATCTAGAAGCTAATCTAGGAGTCACTTTGCACTCTTCTATTTTTCTTTTTTTTTTTTTTTTTTTTTTTTGCTTTGTTTTGTTTGGTTTTTTTTTAATTTCTTTTTGCATACAAAACAATATCCAGGTAATTTTATAACATGGCTTAGAAAGAAACAAAAAACTTTTACAGGAGTGTTCTTGCATCTTAGGAGGCAAAAACTCAGACATTTGATAGAACTCCTGAAACTTTTGTTAAAATAAAAGAATTCATAATACATCATATTGTTCCCAAGCAACAGCTTGTATCTGCAGGTCTCATCTACCTCAAAAGCACCTCTATTGGAATTGTATCTCCACTTTAAAGATGAAAAAACTGAAAAACAATGAAAAAAGGTTCCAGAATTTTTCAATAGGTCCGTTTCCTGTGTCAGAAACCATCAGAAGAGATCAATCACAAAAAAACACTGGTTTGTATGTACACAGCCATCCAATCTTACACTTACAAAAGACAGCCTCTCTCACACCTGTATGAATATTAGTTTAACATATATTTCTTTCAACAACAATGCTTCAAGCATTGCAATGATGCTACATCGACTAACACAGAAATATACTTAGTATTTTTTTAAATGTCTGAGTTGTAATATGGAGAAAGGAAAATCAGTACTCTGAAATTCTAGGCCTGATTGTCACTAAACTTTTTAAAATTAAGGAACGGGTTAATGAAAATCATGCATTTACAAGTCTAGCCTTCTACACTGGTACACAGCTGAAATCATATAATCATCATCATCATCAGAAGTTATGTACAACAGCAAGAGGCAAAATCTCAGAATGTCTGCATGCCTCAAGTAACTTTAAGCTGCAGGATTAAAAATTGAGCAACTATGCTTTGCAGAATTGTGATTTCTGAGGAAAAATTTAACCCCCCAGCAAAAATCAAGAGGTGTAAAACACAAGAATCCTCAGAAAAGCCTCAGAGGCTACAATTCTGATGCTTCAGCAACTGCGAAAATCAATGCAACTTTTTAGCTCAGATTTTTGGTTTAGTAAGCATCTTCTTTTTGCCTCTGCAAGTAAGACAAATCGACTGCAATTCTTCATAATTCCTGTTTTGTTTTTAATAAACAAAATACTGAATGACTGGTTAAGACCTAAAAGCTTGTTGGCTGTTTTAGTATCCTGTCTGTTGCTGTATGTGGAACTTTCATTCATGCTGCATTCCTACCTCCACAAGTAGTTTGAGATCACTTCTAGCAAGGAGAACTTAAGACCCATTGAAAAGAACCAGCAACAAAAGCACTACAGGGTGTCTGCACACAGCCCAGAAGAAATTATTTAGTTTGTTTTCCCACAAAAGCTTTAGAATTATGAAGTATTACAGCCTAATGTTTAACAATATTTATTACTACAGTTTTTAAGAATTTAAGCATCTTGACCTACAGGATCTCTTTACAAATAACACTGAAGAAGGTATTATGATTTAAATTTCAAAAGCCCAAACAATTAATAAATAGTACAATATATTTAGGTACCCATGATACATTTCTCATCATGATATTCATTTTAGAAGTATCCACTCAATACAATTTATTGAGAACACTGTATTAAACTAGTCCAATTAGGGCATGGTGAACTAAATCTGAATGAGATCCACTTAAAATAATAGGCCTAAAATTGCACAGAATAGAAGCTTTTTGCAAATTTATACATTCTCGTAATATCTAGTACAATATCCTTAGGCATGTTTAATCAGCACTTACAATGTTAATAATAACAGCAATAATAATAGAATATTAAATCCACTCTGGGCTTTTGGTAGGTTTAGACAGCAGTTACATTTCAACAAAAGAGCAAAGCAAAATGATTGATTGTTCAATTATGGATCTGCCCTGCGATAGAAACACGGCACACTGCAAAGGTATCAATTCCCCTAAAGGAAATTGAAAGTTTTCTCTTGCATAGAGTGATCACCACAACCAACAATAAACCTCATTTTAAATTACGGTTGAGCGAAAACCAGCAGGACAAGAGCAAAAGGACATCTAACAAAACTAATGTGAAAATAGTTAAGCAAAACTCCTGGAAGAGTGCTACTGGAAAGAAAGTTGTCAAGGTTTCTAGCCCTCTTTTACATTCCAGTGCCATAAATGGGAGAAAAAAAACACTAGAATTCAGAGTGTGCACAAAAAATTCTTAAATACCACAGGAACTACAGGCGTAGTTTAGAAAATGTATTTTCAGGAGAGTCATAAGAGCATTGAAACTGCAAGTTTTTCTTCTTTAAAAGTGAAAATGATTGTATGTTTTCCAGAGCACCAGCCTAGACACTTCAAAAGCCTGACTGAACTCTTACCCTGCACAGCAGAAAATATGACAATCTCCACAATGTAGCAGTTCTATGAAGTGCCCATTTCTTATGTCTGTGAGATGGAGTAATGATTGTCTAGATAGAGGTTTTTTACCCTGAATGAATAAAAACAGTATAAAAATACTATTGTGTATTGACTGGCTGATTTAAAATTCTGCCAAACTATGCTTCACAGAACTTCTGTTACAATTCATTTTACTGGATATGTCCCTAAGTCCTTCTTGAAGCAGAACAGGCTCACGTTGCCCAGTCCCTACCCACTAAGCCACACAGGCCTAATCTAGCCCACAGAGAATTTAAATTGTAAGTCTGTCAGTTTATTCCCAGGACAAAATTCTTATTTTCAATTTACCACTGTGGTCAGAGCAGATTTTAAAAGGTCTAGCTGTCACTGTTACTTTAGATTCTAAGTCCAGAAGAGAAAAAGCACAGTGCTTTCAGATAGTTAGCAGATAAATTATTGTAAATAATTTCAAATATGCAATATTGCGGATATTTGAAACAATAAAACCACAGAACTGGAAAGTTCTATACGACCCATAAATAAAGATAGGGAAAGTACAGTAAATCATCAAGAGGCAAATAAGGCCTTTATTCATTAGTTGAGATTTCTGATCTTTACTGACTCTGGTCCACGTCATAAGCTTGTGGTGAAAATTACTTATACAAATTAAATTTCTGAAATTAATTTGGTTGAGAAAGGTCAACATAGTTAAAGAAGTAAGACAAAATTACTATACAAACATTAACCAATGCAATAATATTTTGTGACTTTTTTTTTTTAACTAAGTCAATTAAGGAAAAGAGCTAAAAAAAAAAGGTTTGCATTTACTATCAAATGGCACCTACTAAGACTCAAAATATCTGAAATTTTCCACCATGAAAGACACACGCAGCTTGTCTGGGCAAATGCAGCAAGTGCCACTGAAACTGTCAGAAGAGAACAGCTCGTATTTGCTTCATGAGCTGGAGCAAAGCACCAAACTTTTGAAGTTTTCAACTGTCTTAATACATACACACAGCTCAGGAACCAACAAAGCCCACTCAGTCTTATACTTCATGCCTACTCAGCAACAGCAGAAGCAACATAAAACGTGGGAATTCTCTGGCAAGAGAAATGAAGGCAAGAACAAAATTATCTCCTTCACATTGTCCTTCAAGAATAGCATTAAACACTAAGTGCTGGTTTTTAGGAATGTCTGCCTTTTTCCTGGAAGTCCTACACAGATGAGAACGTTCTTCATTACTTGTATGACAGTAAAACAGAAGCTCCTCTCCAACACTTCTGGATCTCATGGAACACACTAACAAAATGTCACTGTTGCATGGCAAGCACTTGCCACTGCTAGCTATGAAATAGAATATAAAATTTATATTAACAGCAGAAGCATATATGGAGGGTGTTGCAAGGTGGCCCACGGCAGTTCTGAAGTCAGACAACCAGATGATGCCATTTTTCCTGAACAAACTGGTTAAATCAGACCATGCAGCTCAAATAAAACTGCATTAAACTACATTCTGTTAAGCATGAACAAACCTAAAATTTTAAAAAGTTGAGTAAAAGTAAAATTTTGATACAGTCATCAAATGCAAGATCATGTAATTTTCCACAGGACTTATTTCAGTTAGTCCATAAAAAAATGCACATAAAAAAGTCCATTAAAAAAAAAACATAAATGAGATTGTGTGGCCTGCTGCAAGATCATATTCACTTCTTAGCCTTTATTTGACAACATAATTAGGGTTTTTTTTAAATTTCTAGTATAGTATACAAGATTTTATCTTAAGAGAACCTATAAATAGTCAAATATCCCTCTCACATTTGCTGAATTAATTTTAAAATATCTCTTTCTTTTCAGGCTATTCATAGGATTACTGATGCACAGAATGAAAGGACCTTAGACATCATCTAGTCCCAGTGACCCTGCCACGGGGACCAACACCTTCCACAAGACCAGGTTGCTCAAAACTCCACCTAACCTGGTCTCCAGCACTTCCAGAGATGGGGCACAAAAGTGGAGAGGGAGACACAAACCCCTCAACTTGCTGTTCCTGCTTCTTTTGATGCAGCCCAGGATATGGCTGCGGTTCCTGGGCTGCAAGTCCACATTGTCCAGTCACACTGAGCTTCTTGTCAACCAACACGCTCAAGTCCTCAGGTCTGCTCTCAATGTGTTCTGCATCCAGACTGTGTTTGTGTTTGGGATTGCCCCAACACAGGTGCACAACCTTGCACCTGTCCTTGCTGAGCGCTGAGGCTGGCATAGGCCCAGCTCTCAAGCCAGTCAAAGTCCCCTCTGAATGGCACCCCTGCCCTCAAGTTTGCTGCCAGAGCATGTTGTCAGCAAACTTGCTTAGGAGGCACCCAATTCTTCAATTCATGCCACCACCAGTGACATTACACAGTGCCAATTCCTATATGACCATGAGGAACCCCAGACTTGAATGGTCTCCATTCCAGCCATTATGCCATTGACTATAACTCTGGAGTGCAACCATACAGCCAATTCCTTAGCCACTGACTGCTACATGCATCAAATCTCTGTCTTTCTAATTTAGAGATAAGGACTTAGTGCAACAGTGTCAAATGCATTGCAAAGTTCCAGGTAGTTGATGTCAGTAGCTGATGTTGCTCTCTCCTTATCCACCAAGGCTGTAATCCTTCATAGCAGGCCTGCAAATTCATCAGGCACAATTTGCCTGACAAAAAAGCAAAGTCATGTTAGCTGTCATCCATCTCCTCCTTATTTTCCATGCTCCTTAACATAGTTTCCAGAAGAATATGCTCCATGATCTTGTTGGGCACAGAGGTGAGACTAAACAGCCTGTAGCTCTCCATGTCTTCCATTTTTCCCTTTTAAAAACAGGCAGTTGTTTCTCCTTTTTCAGTACGTAAGCACTTCACCAGACCACCATGATTTCTCAAATATGATGCACAGAGGCTTAGCCACTGCATCTGCTAGTTTCCTCAATGCAGATGCATCTAATCTGGTTCCACAGTTCTAGACCTTATTTTCTCCTACAGCACGAAGCTTTTCATTCTCCCAGTCCTGGCTTTTGCCTTCTGTGACTTGGGTGTAGCTAGAACACTTGCCAAAAAAATTGCTGAGTGAGTATCTCAGCCTTCTCCATGTGCAGGCTAACCAGATCTCCTATTTGATTTTTCTCTTCCAAGAAAGGCCTACATTTTCTGTAGTCCTCCATCTATCACTGACATATACATAGAAGCTTTTCTTGTTGCTCTTACGTCCCTAGGCAGATTTACTACCAGTGCTTTAGCTTTCCTAACCTGATACCTGGCTGCTTGGAAAACTTCTCTGTATTCCTCCTCAGCTGCCTGTCCTTGCTGCTACCCTCTATATGGTTCCTATTTGGCTCCTATTAGGAGCTCCTTCTTTATTGACGCATGCCTCCTGGAACTTTTGCTTGATTGTCTCCTTGTTGGTATGCTGAGCTTGTGGGAGATGAATATTTACCATCCCTCTTGGGCTCTTCATCCCTCTAAGACTTTATCCCATGGTACTCTACCAAGAAGATGCCTGGAGAGGCAAAAGTCTTCCCTTTGGAAGCCCAGGGTAGTGAATTTGCTGTATATGCTCCATGCTTTAAGTATCTTCAACTCCACCATTTAAAGGTCACTGCAGCTCAGCCTGCTTTTGAGCTCCACATTTCCTGCCAGCCCCTCCTTCTGGTGAGAACAAAATCCATCATAGCACCTCCCCTCTAGCACTGAGAGAAGGAGGTTGTCACCAACACACTCCAAGAACCTCCAAGATTGCTTGTGTGCTGCTGTGCTGTCCCTCCAACAGCCATCAGGCCGGTAGAAGTCCTCTGATCGGACCAGAGCTTGTGATTATGAGGCCGTTCCTGTCTACAGAGGGCTTCATCTCCTCAGTTGTCCTGGCTGGGTGGCCTCTAGCGCCGTAAGGTCACTTGTCCCTGCCCTCCTTCTAATCTTGATCCATAAGCTCTCAGTCACCTCCTCATTCAGATGGAGCTCCATGCGCTCCTGCTAGTCATTGACACAGGGGACAATAGCACCTCATCATCTCCTCTGCCTGTCCTTCCTAGAGAGCTTGTATCCTTCCAGTCCAGCACTCTAGTCACAGGAGCAATTCCACCACATCTCTATCACGCCAGTAAGATTGCACCTCTGGAGGTGTGTGCGTATCTCTAAGTCCTCCTTTTTGATTGTCCTGTAAGTCGAGCCCCTGGTCAGTTGACTTAATGCCTGCATTGTGTGGAATTCCTTTGCGCTGTTCTTCAGCTGCTCTCCTGCTGATCTGTGATCCCTCTCCAGGCTCTGACCATCTATCATTGCAACTGGCATCAAACTGGTAGAAGAGGGATGGGTTGAGGTTCCCTTCTCCCAGAAACTTTAGTTCTGGGAGTTTAGAAGTTCTCTTCACCAGCTTGGCAAACCTATGACCAAAAATGCTCTTCTCCTCTAACAGATGGACCCTCTAAGTCCCTAGCAGACCAGGCTTCTCAAAGTAAGTCCCATAGCCTCAGCAGTCCCTTCCAGTTCCATAACCATTTATTTATGTGCTACATTCAGCTGGATCTTTCAAGCATAACTGGAAGGACTGATCACTATCTGAGCTCTGGAGTCCCTCACCACTACTCCCAGTGGTTCTGTAATCCTTCTTGATGCTCCTCCGATTGCTACTGGCTTTATCACTGGTGCCTGTGTGAAACAACGGCCATGGCTTAGCTCTTCCTTACCCGTAGAACAGTCTTCCTAAGTAATCCTTTCCTCTACTTTTTCTCACCCCTTCATACAATTTTAGGTTTCTTTTTCCCAAGGCCATGATTTATGCCTGACATACAGCCTTTTTGCTGCTACGGCTCTCCTCTGTCACCCACTTAACTTCCTTTAAATCACATTTAAACTGTAATTTTCTCCCTAATTTATAGCCAATTTTGTATGAGAACAAGACGTTCTAGGAATGTTAATGAGATATGGTGCCTTTAACATGTAGGTCTCTAGATCGAAGTCATCTGTAAGCAGCATAGGTTGCTGAAAATTCAGTGATGTTTTTAACAAACTGCAGAAGATACACTGTGAAGCCTTCACGAGACTTCAGGATATATAAATAATAACATTATATAAAAGATGTCTGTTTGGCATTGGCAGCAGAAAGGTTTGGGACATAAAGATTCCAAACTCACTAAAGGTTACTCAGGTGATAGTAAAACTACCTCAGTCCATTAACGTGCAAGAATATGTCATCTACAGAATCTGCAATAAATCTTACATTTTACACTGTGGTGTTGCATTAATCAATACATACCTTTTGATTAAAAACCATTAAATATCCTTGTGCTCTATGAAATTGCATGTGAAAGACAGCATGACAAAATGGATTATAATGTTTAATAGGTTACCCATCCTTTATACATTTATGTTTTTGTTTATTTAAGGCAATCTTATTAATCTATTTTAATAAATTTAATGTTCATTAAAGGAGCAGAGAAAAAAAGAGCACAAACAGCAATAATCATACTTCATGTAAATAGATGCAGTCTTAAACTGCATGCTGAGCTCTAATTAAACATGGTTTGGGGCTGTCACTGCATCCCTTGTATGAGAGGTTACATTTATTCTGCTGCTGAAAAAATTCAGAAAAAGTCATGAGAGTAATTAATATGCATGATGTGAAATATATGGAACCTATTGTCTGCGATCAGTGATGGAAGCAGAGCAAGTCAGACAACGAAAATTGATTACATGGTATTGTCCAATTCTTAGCACTATTTAATGCTGCATGGTAGGTGAAAACAACATTTATTCAAACACTTCAAGTCCCAAATATCATCTGAATTATGATCTAATGTATTCAAATCATGCCACGTGAAAAGGCCATCAGCAAAACAGTGCAGGTACCAATATATTTCTTACAAAAATAGCCCTACAGTTCACAAAAAAAAGAAAAAAAAAACAAGTTTATAAACTGTAAAAAAATACTTCAAAGTTCAACACAAACGTAAGAATTTGATTTTGGTAAACATGACTTCAGACTCGAATATTACTGTCAATTTTCCTATTTCACTTTTCGAAGGCTCCTAGTGAAAACGTTTCTGTATTAATCAATCTATGTTCAATTTGGTACATTACTGGAAGTCTCCCAGGAGAGCTTACAAGGCTGACAAGGCAAAGTACTCTGAATTCCACTCGACACTATCTATGCCTGTGCAACAACTGGCACATGTCAGATCTATCAGCCACTCTCACAGATTTCGCATATCCAAACGGTTCCGGCTTTTAACACATACACAAATGACTGAAGGCTGGCTGTAACAGCAGAGCAGCATATCCCCACACTGTTTAATAACCACTTAAACAGGAGCAGACGTTCAAAACTGCTTTTAGATTCATCACACGCCCTTTCCAAAGAACCTTAAAAGCACCATAATTTCAGGATGTTTTCCTGAAATTCTATGTTCATTCCTCAGTGAAATGGAATTAGAATGACCAAAAAGGTCTTGAACTGGCACCACAGTTTTTACTATTATTATTTACTTATGTATTTATTATTTATTATGTGACTACACATTCATCATATATTCTGCAATCTAAGATTTTGCTTTAGGAAAAAAAGAAAGACAAAAAAAATAGTGAAAAAAGAGATTGCTCAGAAGTAGCTTGCTCCAGAAGTATTTCAAATTTTTGCATGATCACAGTGCAAAATGCAATGAAGTTTATACTTTATTGTGAATACAAAGGAGTGTCACTTGAGACAAATCTCATTCATAACTCATTATAAAAGGACATAATGATTTATCAACTTTACTAACTCATGATGAAAGTCCAAATGTTTTCTTCTTTTTTATTGGTTAGTTTAAAATCCATATATAAAAAGGCAGAAAGTGGAAGAAAAATAAAGTAAAAAAGGTAACAGATTACTGCAAAATTTCTATCCTACCAGCAAAGCAATTCAAAGATTCCAAGTAAAATCTTTATGAAGAAATCTTAAGTGTCACATCATTCACAGAACATTTCTGTTTAGAAGTATTAGTACTTCATTGTAATTCTAGTTTAATTCCTTTTAACTTCAGTCAATTTAAACACCAAAAATGTTAGGTTTAAATTTGTAACAAAAAAGATTTAGGAGCTGAGGTTAGGAATTTCTACACCATGCAGTAACACCGCATCATTAAAGAAACTAAAGACAAAAAATGATATATTTTTCCAGTAAACCTCCTGCAAACAAATTAATGTATATGGCAACTGTTAAAAAATATTGAGGCTGAAACTCAAATGCCTCTTTTCTTGCAGGCATGAAACTGTCAGGCTTCTTATGCTGTGTAAGATGGAGTGCCAAAAATGCATTTGGTTGGCCTATCTAAATACAGGAACTGTACTGCCCGAACTGGCCAAGCTTAGGTGCCCATACACAACCTGCAGTCCGTGCCATGCACAGTACGATGCGGGCGCATGAGGGAACACCTGTGCCCTCAGAGGGTTACAGCGGAGCCGCCTAAATGCCTCCCTGTCCGTCTCGCCCCTGAACACGGGATCACACGCACATTACCAAGGTGTAGCACCTCTCAGAACTGATGTCACCAGAAAAATACAACAGCTACGCTGCTGGCATTAAAACCTGTGAGGAAAGCAGGGAAGGAAGGATGTAAGGAATATCGTTCATCACCTAATGGTGATAAAAGTAGAATAATTAGTAGCGTACAGCAAAACCTCCTAAATCTAGATGAGGATACATCTGAAAAGTACTGCAAGAGATGTAAGTACCGTGTAAATGTCAACAATTTAAAAAATCAACAAAACTTCAAAATATCATATGTTTCTGGTGTTCAGAAACAGCAACAAAATCTAATGCATGCAATCTCCTTAGCCACAATATTCTCACGTCTGTGCATGCACATTTGTCTGAGTGCACATGTACAGGCACTCAGGAGACTTCAGGACTGAAAAGAAAGAAAAGAAATCCATCTGTTTTGGAATAATCATGATGCTTTTCACTTCCTAGTGAAAAATATTTATCAATTAAAAAAAAAAAAGTGGCTCAGTTCCATATTATTTTTATGAGTCAGCTATGGTTGTAAACATTTCAATTCTACAGAGAAAGCTACACAGAAAGGACAACTTACATATACTAATTTGCCAAATATTACTTTCTAAAAAACTACATTTTATAGAAGCCATATTTTCTTTTTCTTTTAGTGCTTGCTGACAACAGAAATAGATCCAAGCTGTAATTTATTTGTATCAATTTCCTACTTTACTACTGTCCAGTAAAATCATTCAAACAGCATGACAGATAAAAGGCAATAATAAAAAGCATTTTCAGTCTTCAGAGACCTGCATTTTCAGTCTTCAGAGACCTATAATGTGCACTGAATACAAACATCAGTTAAGGAATAAAAATTAAACAACAAACACACACATACTTAACAAAGTCCTGCTGGTACCTTGTAAGACAACTCCTAAATATATTTCAGTACCCAAAAATGAAAATGTTATGTAAAATGATGTGCATTGATCCAGTAATCCTCAAAGTCCTCAGAGTGACTTTAATTTACCTGAACACATAACCGCTTTAAGAAAAATCCTTCTAGACCTTGCCAAAATCTGACTGCAGGGAATGTCATATTTTTATAGTCATAAAAGCAGAACAAAAAGATGTCAAACATAAGGCCAATGACAGCTAAAGCTATCACGTTTTATACACAAGTAACAATCAACAGCATAAAAATTACTGGTAAAAACAGTCTATGAAGTAGAAGATGAAAAGTAAGTTGATCTTGAGTTATAGTAAAATATTTTTAGTAAAATCAGTCTGTAACACTAAAGGTTAAAACCTCTATAAAATGTAGGATTAAAATAAAAACTTGCCTCCCATATACGTATATTGGGTTATATATATATATATATATATATATATATATATATATATATATATATATATAGGGTAAATACATGTTTATTTCAGTAGAAAGTTGTCCTTCATGAAGTTTATTGTCAAACAACAACTGCATATACCAAAAGAATAGGTCACTTCACCTATACCAGTGGTAGAAAATTTAATACAAACTAACTACAACAAACATTCTTTTAAAAAATCTAATATCTGGAAAAATACCAAAATGAAAACAACAATAGATTCTATATATATCAGGTTCTCTGTCCTATGAAAGAACTCAAAAACATTAATTTGAAGAGAGATTTTATTCTCACATAGCAGAAGAAATCTGGGACTTACTGTTACAATTCCAAGGAACCCTTTCCTATATTTATCATTGTTTCCCTTGTATAATTCATATGACTCTGAGATTTATTAATATTTGCTTTTATCATATGTAGAGAAAATCATCTGATTGCTCTGTACTACAATTTTTATTCCTTTACTGATAAATCCCTGTGCATTGAATTCTATAAAAGTATGTAAGGGATCAAAAACTTCAGTGAAGTAAAGGGACAGAAAGGGAACTGAAAGGTTTAACCCCTAAGTGGATTGTTTAATTTAATAAAATTCTATTTTAAAATCAAAGCAAGCCTATACTATAAACATCAGTCCATGTCAGCAAATCTAGTTGTCAAAATCATACTGATTTAAAAATGTTCTTCCAACTACCTAGAGAAAAGACACCTTCATACCCTTAGATGCAACTTCCAAAGTCTTTTGGTCTTCAGCTCATTTACCTTAACAAAAATGTACAAAAGGCACTAACAGAAAAAGATGAGAGCGCAGAAGAGCAGTAATGTAAGAAGAATAAAAGCTTTTTGAGGCAAAAGGCTGGAAACTCTAAAAGAATGTAAAATGAAAGCTAAAGAATAACAGACATAAAGCCCTGAGTATGGCACTTACCTATAAGATCACATACCAATCCAGGAAATATATTACTTCTACAGCATAATTTATGACTAAATGTCATCTAATATCTACATTTTAGTCCACAGATTTGCATCAAATGACAATTTGTTCATTATTTTCAATATCTGCAAGATTTTTTTTGAAGTCGTAGAAATACTTCACC
The DNA here is from genome assembly GCF_027579445.1 of Ammospiza nelsoni. Classification (NCBI taxonomy): domain Eukaryota; kingdom Metazoa; phylum Chordata; class Aves; order Passeriformes; family Passerellidae; genus Ammospiza; species Ammospiza nelsoni. Next base: position 40,603,965 of record NC_080669.1, on the reverse strand, counting down.
TAAGTTTTTTATCCATCACTAATTCAATAAAGCTGTGAATAACCCAATGCAAAGAACAGAACAAGACCAGTGGAGGGAAAAAAAGACACAAAAAACCACTTGAAAACACCTCAGCTGATTCAGATAAATACTTCACTAAAATATTAGACAGTATGAAACAATTAGAATAATTTCTTGGCTTGAGTGGGTATACAGTGTTTCAGCCCCGCATTGTGGTTTCATGAAAGAGAGAAATTCCTGACATAGTGATAGTATCGCTCCTGAATCATGTAACATTTTAAACAGTGTATATGAACTGAAGCAATTATAGCAACAGATTGTGACCTTTTACAGACCTCTTACTTGTTAATATTTTTTCCTGTAATAAAATGACCAAGTTCCATAATGAGCACAAAGGAAAATACAGTCTAATTTAATAGTTTGGAGATGCTTTACTTGCTCTGTATGCAAACTGAAAAGAAAACAGTATCAAGGAGTATTATATTACTTTCATACATGCCATAAACCAAGGAAAGCAGCTGATAATTCTATCTCTTAACAACTATGATAATAATACTTATTTGAACATTATAGAGAAAAGGCAAAAATAGTGTAAAGCAGCAATTAGCATTCTTTACTTCATTTCACTCCACAGACTTGTGTTGGAACTAAAAACAAATCACTTTCGTGTGTCTACTTGTTTTAAAACCACACCTATGCCTACTTTTAAACCCACATATATCCCTACAGATTTCAGTACTGTTACACAGTGGTGAAGTGACCTAAAAATATGGTTACAGGTATGGATGAGCCTAACTTCTCTGCTGAACTCTACCTTAAATTAAGCATTTTTTATTTATCCTTTTTGCCCTTGCTTACATTTCCTCATATATGTTCTCGTATTTCCAACATACACTTTTACTATAGAGAATGACAGGACAAAGCACCACTAACCTGATCTGTGATTAAATCCATTTAATACTGTGGGAGTATGTGCATAAATAAAGTGAGCCATATACAGCACACAGCTCTTACTACCAAGGACTGCTTACATACAAGCATTGTCCTTCCACAAGGAAGCTCATTTTAAAAAAAAACCCTCATTACTCTACAAAAGACAATTTTCTTTCTAATACGTAAACTAAATTATCCTCTCTCATTTGGTGTGTCATTTTGTCAGCAGCCATGAATGTTCAGCTTTTTTGAAGTAATTTCATGGAATCTGGTTATATGACTCCCAGCACCTAAATTTATTTTTAGTTATATGTCTATAAACAACTTTTTTCTTCAAAATTATCCTAAGAATTACAGATAATTAGTGAAAGATAAGAGGGAAGAGTGAAGAGTGTTTTACAGCCATGCTTTTTTTCTGTATTATTCATATTTTATTAGCCAATGACACAAACCAGGGACAAAATTCTAGGCTGTAAACCACAGAAGATGCACGCAAGCATTTTTTTACGTATACTGATGCAGCAGTAAGGGGATCTTTGCAAAGTAAAGCTGACTGGACTAGTTTTTAGCATTCAGTGGATCTTTGCAATATCTCTGTCTGGGCAGTGTATTTGCAATGCACAAGTGTACAATGCCTTCATACCTCTGAGTTGTGTTAAAATTGCAACTATAAAACTATTGACTGTTCAAGTAAAACTACCAATGCATATTATATACACCCTCAGTCCCTTACACAGACACACAATAGATTTATACTCGATTTATATATACAGACACCCAATATCTGATTTATTCCTGTTTATTCCACTTGAGACCTAAGAGTTGGTACATACATCTGAGAGTATGAAGTACTTCTTGACTGCTATCTAAGTAATCTAACATCATCTCACTCCACTGAGGCTTACTCAATTATCAGCTATTTGACTACTAGTCATACACCAAGCCCTCTCACATACCTGTAACTTGCCATGGAGGCGTGCCTTACAACTGGTAAAATACAAGTGGAAACTTATAATTTGAATAAAGGGAAGCCACAAGACTTTTGAAGGCTAAGTTTAAGCTATACTTTCAGTTAAGAAGCATCAGAAAATTACCTTAATGCTTCAACAGGAAAAATCTGAAAGGGCATTGCTGAACATACAAATATTTGCACAGTCCTCCAAAGGAAGGCAGGAAGGCTCTGCATTTTTCAGTAAGTATTGCAGTACCTTCAAGCAAATACTGTAAAAAATTATTAGTTGAGACGGACCATCTGTCTTTCAGTCTACAAACCACTAAGAAAAATAGAAAAATCATCATCATTACAGCAAAAAATAGAAGATTATGGACCAAGTATCTAAGCTACTAGCAAACAGTAAGAAGGCAAGACATTGAGAAGACAACATGAAGTACAAGGTCTCGGTGATAGAAATTTCTGAAAACTGGTCTTTGTAAGAACAGGACTTTAAAAACACACAGATACAGAAAGCCATGTCCAAATAGCCAAAACTGTAATTCTGAAAGGAGCTTCAGACTTTGTATACATTCAGACAAGCCACAAAAGTTCAGTATTAGCTTCAAACCATTACAAAGGCAACCAAAATCACAATTAAACACCTATGACAAGTGTCATTAACTGGACTCTCAGCAAAACATAAGCTTTCAGCTGCTGTGGCTTCATTCCTAACAGTGGAACTGTTCACACTGAGCTCCCCTCAGCAGCTACTAAATTATTAAACACATGCTACTACAGGCAACACCATAAAACTAGTAACACATCTATACCTCTGACTGGAGCAATCATCTGCCCAACACTAACAGAACCAAAACTCACACATGCAAGAGCAGGGCAAAATCCTGCTTAATTGCTTTATACAGATATGTACACGCATAAATCAAAAACCACAATAGTTACCTACTCATAACACCTCAGAAACTCAGTAGGTGCACTATTAACTACATCAGTGCGAAAAGCACAGTAAGAATCTGCCTCAAAATTCTCAAACATATTAAACATGATGAAGAAATACAGCACACTAAGAAAAATATAGTGAAGACGACCATGTCTGACAAATGGTGTCTATTAATGACATTTAAGGCTTCAAAATATTAACACAGCTGTTTCAAAAAACCTAGCCCGGACTTCACTCGGACAACCTGGCACTGAAGTGAGCTTGAAAATGTAGGAACCTATACTCCTGAAATTCCTGAACTCAGAAGTATCTGCCTGAATCTCTTTTGCCAGTTTATTCTCTGAGAAGAAATTAGCAGGATCATGTCTCAATAAAACCTGACTTACTCTGACAGACATGGGATTTAAGAAACTGAATTCAGCTGAGTAACAGAAAGATTTAAATGGAAGCCTATACCTGAAGAAGAGAGAGCCAATATCCAGTTAAATCTAAATCTGCTACCACTGCACCTAGAGACAAAAACCACCAAAATAGCACCAGAGAAATCCATTTCTTTGTTGCTACACTCATGCAGTTCTCTAGACACAAGGAGACAAGAGAAGCTGTCAAGCAGGTCTCCTTCTCTTCTTTTCATGTGGAAAACTTCCTGCTGTGAAAAATGGGAAGTGGTTGAAAAAGCAAAGATTTCACAGAGAACAAAAAGACATTGTTGTATCCTATCCAAGACATAAAAGACAGCACAGAACTTTTTAAAAGACAGATAGCCTAGACTTGCTCAAATACCTCAACAAAGGCAGCATGTGGACAGACTCATGTGGAGTCATGAGTACACCAATGCCTGTACTCAAAGACTGCTTTCTAGATACTGATACATAGTCAAGGAAATCAGAGATCAATCCAAATGGATGCACCCGTAATTCATAGCAGAAGTAAGAAACCATAAATTAAGTCTTTGAGATTGCACTGACAATTGGTTGCAGAGGGGATTTTTACAACCTAACAAATAAAAGTATCCAATACTCATGATTTCAGTGATATTCTAAAAAAAAAAAAAAAAAAGACCAGTTTAGAGAGTCACTCTCATAATTTTGAAAGCTCACAACCTCAGATATGTTCTCACAAGATGAAGCAAGAACTGCTATGGAGAGTTGCACTTAAAGAACAACTAAAAGACTCATCTCAGAGAGAGTCAAGTACAGTATGAAGTAGACATTAGTATTTGTTTAGAAAGACAAATTTCTCTTTCCTAATCTTTATACAACTGTAGAATTGAAAAATCAAGATGGAGAGCTACTTGGAGAAAGAGATGGGGAAGGGACACACCCAGGCACAGCTGTGAAATTGACACTGATTATATGGCAGTTTTGCTTTGGCGCGAAAATTCTGAGGTTGCAAAATTTCACTCCTTCAGGTTCATCCCATTCCCAAGTTCTTAGTTTTCAAGTTTTCAAGTTTTCAAGTGTTCTGTTGTATTAAATATGAAATAGAGCTTAAGACCATTATCTGAGCAACAGATAAAAGCTGAAGAAACCTCTGCCTAATTTTCTGATTGGCATCTGCAACATGAAGTTAATCCAGGAAAGAAAAAATTTCACACCAAAATAGCAAGCTTTTCACCCCCTAAAAAAAATGACAACCAAAAAAAGGCTGAAAAAGCAGTCTGTCTGTTTGTTAAGAGTATACCTCTGTTAAGCACTGGTTAACATATAAACATTTCTAGCAACTCGATTCTATCATCATGGTAGAAAAATCTTACCATACTTTTCTTCTATGCATGACAATCTATTATCATTTTCTTATTAATCTCTGTCTCTCTTATCTGGACTACTGCAGAGATTAGCAACGATGAAAAAAGAGTTTTAAGGCCTCTGCAGCTTCCACAGTTTATATACTCCGCAGTAAAAAGTACAAAGACTGATTGAGATTATAAATTCAAATTGCTTGAAGACATAGAAATCCACATCTCTAAGAAGTCTAGTAGTTATTTTCATGCTTTCTAATACCTTTGGAATAAGATTACCCTTGTGCACTAGATTAATAAAGCAATCCTACGAACAAATCAGCAAGGCATACAGTCCTAGTAAGTGTCCTTTTAGGGATTACATTGTCCAGAAGGACATATATCTATTCCATCAGATACAATCAAACAGATGAAGAATAAACATTTCCTTTTTATATAAACACAGTATTTAATTCAGCCCCACACTGTCCAAAACTAAGCTAACCAAAATACTATTGCTCAAGACCTAATATTCTGTTTTTTTTCCAGTCACTGTAATCATACAAAATTAAACCCAAAGAATGCTAGGATTCTTATGGAGGTGTGATTGTTCCTGCAGGCATTTTCTACCACCTGTTAGCATTACAATGTACAACACTCTCTTGATAGTCTGCTTCCCTTGATGAAATTTTCATCTCGTCAGTATACTGATACTTCATGCAACCATTTAAGACACATTTTGAAAATGTAAAATGGGAAACAAGTGTAAATTCTACATATGGAACTGAATGGCAACAACCACTTACACTGATTATACACTTTTCTTTAACAAAACAAAGTTGTATTAAATTATCATTATTATCAACTAAGACAAACAATTCTTCAAGTTGATATTACAATTTTTCTATCACATGCCACATACAGTAGAAAAATTCAAGGCTTTTCAGGTCAATAAAAAATAATATCCCAAAACCACCCAAATTATCAAGAAAAGTAAGAAGATCAGCTTCACTGTTTGGAAAATTCTGTTAATCAAGATTCATTGATGCACTTAATGGTAATGAGCAAAAGTCCATTCTTTGTGAAATAGGTCAAAATGTAAAGAAAAACTCTAATAACAGAATCCATCTTATATTGATAGTAACATTAATTGGTAAATAGTGAATATTTATTACTTAAGCAAAGAGAGTTTTCCAAATAAAGTTGATGGCATGCTGCCAATATATAGAACACATAGGCATTTGGCAAAAGGCCATTTCCTTGATGCAAAATTGTTCTCCGGATAAGTATTTCTCTTTACCAAAATGCTTCTTACTCTCTAATTTATGAGATACTATAAATCAACTTATCAGATGTTTTATTAAGCTTTCTTGTCTGGATTTGAATTTAACCACGGCTAGGATTACCCAAGGTAAAAGCCTTACCACTTATGCAAAGGCACAAAAGCACTATGGATCTGATCCAAATAATGCTGCTGTCAAATGAAATCTTTCTCACTGATCACTGAAGGCTTTCAGCCTACTAGGACAATTCTTCTAAGGCTCGACAGAAAAGTCCACCTATACCATTAAGGTACCAATTAATAAAAACAATTCAAAAACAGTTTGTAAGCTTAACAATAAAGCAGTCTGGGATTTTTGTGCACCTTTCTCAACCAAATTTTTTTTAAATTAATCACATCATCGTGGTATCAGAAGCAAACTTCAACATCTCAGGGAAAGCAGACAGTCCAAAAATAAAGTCTGAAAGTCTGACCTCAACAAATGCTTCTGAAAACACAGCTAAGAGTATGTAAACTATCCATCTTTATTTGTGATGCCTGAATTAAGGTAACATTTTATGTTATCGAAGTAAATTCTTTCTACCTGATGAACATCTACCCTCTCATCACTGATGGACATCTACTCTGCTTTGGTTGTGCTTGCTGAAGACCACTATTTCTTCCATGGGGAAAAAAAAATCCTATTTTTAGGTCAAAAATGAAAATATGTTCTGAAACATAGTTGAAACAATTGAAACGAAAAGTCAAAAGTATCAATTTCAAACCTCTTAACACAGGTTAAAATAATATAAAAGATTTCTAAATGAAATCACATCTTCCCATTTCCTTTTTTGTAGCTAGTTCTGTGTGTTGCTGTGAAACAAAAGGGCACACTCATGACCAAATTTATCCTTGCTATACACAAATCTACTTATTCTTTCTCACTAGTATGAATAGATAATGCAGCAACAGAAGCTCATCACTGAACATTCCTAGTTGTTTTGGGCTTTTTTTTCTCCCTAAAGAAATGCTTGGGGAAGAGACATAAGGCTGTAAATTCCTATCCTCCATCAGTAGCACTGACCTCAGAGAAAACCCCACAACTGGCTACAGGCATTCCACATCCATCATTGCTCCTGAAACCTAATCTTTCAGGGAAGGACAGCTGCACTGGGCAGTAGTTAAGCAGCTTTCTAAGATACACTACCATCCTAAACAAACGAAAAAATAAATAAATAAAACTTCCTGTCCTACTTTCTGATCAGTGTTTTACAAATCTTTCATTGCACGTTCTTTACATCAAATTAATGACTTTCCAAAAACTGAGCTGTTTGCTTATTTTAGAAAAAATAGAAAATAGTCAAAAAAATAGAAAAAAATACTCAAATTCTGGAAGTGTTAATACACAGTACACATGTAAACAGGATTTTAACAAAAAGTAGCATAAGAGGTAAAGCAATTATTTACCTGACAGTCACATTACTGAAACCTAGGCAGAAAATACTTGGTCCTACAACCAACCTTTTAAGAAAAGACCTCCCTGCCTCCAATAAATTCCATAGTGGAAAAAAGCCCTTTCCTAAATTAAAAAGAAAATAAAATTAAACTAATCATTAACAGAAGTTTAGTAATACAGATGAACAAGACAAATTAATCATGTCTCCGTGTTAGAAACAGTGGCATGTGTCTGCTTCACAAACCCATTCTCTGTGGCATAAAGAAGATGAAAAAATGGGATGGAGTACAGAATTCTGTATGTATTTTTGTGAACTTTAATAAGATCAGTTTTATCTTTGTTCTTATAGGAAAAGGGGAAAGGAGTGGGGAGGAATAGGAAGGCAAGGAGGAAGAGGGAGAAGGAGAGGGAGAGGAAGAGGGAGAGGGAGAGGGAGAGGGAGAGGGAGAGGGAGAGGGAGAGGGAGAGGGAGAGGGAGAGGGAGAGGGAGAGGGAGAGGGAGAGGGAACAAAAAAATGAAATAGTAGAAATAGCACTCTATTCCTTATACACAAAATTCAGCTTTTTTGGCATAGTTTTATAAAAATAAAATGGCCTACAGATAGTTCCAAAGGCAATTAACATTTTTTTTATTTAATCAACGTTGTAAAGCAAGCGGAATTACTGTGTTCAAACTCAGCAAAGAGTGATTTTCTGAAGATCAGAAAGACTAAGACATTGCTAACAGAATGTATTTGAATTTCTTCTTGCTGAGTCAAAGCAAGTATCAAAAAACCTAGATTTCTAGGTAAAACCAAGAATAAGCCAAGGTAAGACACTGAGATCAAAATGGATTGGGAAAATTTGTTAGACAAATGTATATTTATTTGCAAATTCATACCAAAGTCACATTTGTTTTGGTCAGACTGGTACTGACTATATTCTTCTTAGGCATCACCCAATTCCACAACCTAAAACGCCAGATTTTATACACTACTTACTGAACTCTGACTTACAGATACGCAATTTCCAGAACACTAAAGACTGTAAAAGAAAGAGCAATAAAATTGCTGGCATAACTCAATATACCACATTTGATATACTGCTTGGGAAAAAGGTGTGCATTATCTGACCACAACAATATGTGAGCAGTTTGGCTGGCACTAACCAGGACATCCATTTTGATTGTCTGCAAATAATAAATTAATTTGTATACTCAAGGAGTGACTTCACTAACTGGAAGATTACTGAAAAATTAAAATAACTGCAATGTGCTTAAATATGAAGAAGCTCAAGACATGACAGTATGCTATTAGGGCATGTCCTCTCGTACAATAAATCAAAATGCCTGAAATTCCACCTTTTTCTGTTGAATGAGGAGGACATTTTCTTCCCATTCTTTGTATTCAAAGGAACACACAGAACCCCCACCAGAAATCAGATATCAAGTATAAACAGAGAAGCTGATTTTAGAGAAAAAAAAGCTCTGTATCTTTTGAAACTCTACTGCAAGATAATCACATAGTCTTTTTTGTTTTTCTCTTTCTGTAACTGTGCTATTAAGTTACAGCATGTAAGCAGAAGACACCTAAAGAGGTAAATTTAGGGAATATCTTAGGGAAGTTCAGACTGTGTATACCTGCTGATGTAGCTGAAAAAGAAGGTCATAGTATTCTGTTTGACTTGTCGCTTTTACGAATGAATTGAAAGAACCTGAATAATTACTAAGCTCTTAAAAGCACTGCATATTTTATTCAATTTAACCTAATTTTTTGCATAGAAACAATTTTTATTATTCTGCATTTCTCTTATTGGCATTTTAGCTATCCACTTCTTATAGGAAGACACAAACATGCTATGTTTAAGATAAGTACTATCAATAAACTATTGAAAGTCGTCTGAGCTTATGAAATATAAGGTGAAATTGTGCAGTAGTAAATACGGCTCTATTAATGCCCAGTCTCTTAAAAAAAACAAGTGAAATGAAGCTTGTTGGAAAGGAATTTATATGCAAAGCACTCTCATGTAACCTTTTTCTAAATCATCAGATTTCTCCAGCTGTACTGCAACCTTCACCGTAGCAGATCACCAGGAGAAGTAAGCTTCCTCTCTGCTCCTACTTGGTAAATTCCTGATAGTATTCAAATAAGCATTTTTAAACACATATTCTCGCTTTAGGCTGCCAATTTGCCAGCATACATTCATTAACTAGCTTTATTTAGGGCCTTTTCCAAAGAATACAAGGATTAAGCAAATAAAATACACTCACATAGTATGTAAAATTGAGAGTTTTCATAAAAATATACTATGTTGACTATGTTATGACAACTGTTATCAAAAAGAACTACAGTGAAAGCAAGCTCCTGTTACTATAGACGGCATTATGTGACTGACACCGAACTTAAACCAGCAAATATCCATACCTTTCTCTCAAATCTTGTTAGAGAACAAAAGTTTAAAAATCACCACAGTCATATACAAAAATGAAATACAATGATTCATAGATCCATACCGTATTAGTCGTTTTGATATCCGAAGCACAAATGAAGTGCCTATCCCCCGCATTTCAGAGCCACCGCCTTGGTTTACTGATAAGCAGCAAGACTTACACTTTTGAGCCAATGCTTATCATTTGAGAAAACCTTTAAAGTAGATTTCATTACATTTCATCAAAACTTTACCTAAGGCGCGCACACACATTTCAGAAAATTAAGCTCAGTCAATATTTGCACAACTGTTGTCAGCAAGATGAGAAAAAACCCTCTTGCTGTAAGTGGCCCAACACCGAACGATATATAAGACTCTGATGTTTTAAAAGACAGCTTATTAAAAAATTAACATACCATAGGGAAACTGCTTTTTGATTTTATGACCTTACTGTGATTCAGCCTGAAAATCCTTCCAAATGAGAATTCTCAAAGAGCTTAGTAATGGAAGTTCATTTCGAAGGAAATCCAATATGCAAATATTTCAGATGTGCTCTTTTACAAATTATCTGCCTTGTTTCAAAAACTGAAAACCAACAATGGAACAGTGGAAGTATACTTGACCTTACGGCTTAATGTCTATTAAGAATGCTACGGCTGGTGGATTTTAAATTTCTGAAACCGACACTCAAGAATGTATCACACATCTTCAGCCCATGTCCCATAAATGCTGACTACACTCCAGCCAAAGCTTTGGAGCTGACACACTCTCAAACTTACATAACACTTACAAAGCTAGTTTAAATACACCATCAATCTATGTCGGTTCCTACCTTGTAGAAATCCTGTTTAGTTTATCTTTTAACCCTACACTTGCATGGAACAGTACCATTACTAATCTACACATAGGCAACAAATCTGATTTTCCCAGCTTACAGAAAATATGAAATGCAGAAGACACACAAATCCAACTTCGCCCAAAATTTGCACCTCCTGAGTCATGTTCATCCCCATCTCCCACAGTAATCAAGAAAGCAGAGACGTTGGATACAATACAGGACTGGGGAAACAGATGAAGTAGGGTAAAATACAAAAAATAAATAATATGCAATTTGTACCCACCTCCTAAAAAACTGCAATCTCATTTACTAGAAAGGAATGAATTACTGGCATCTTTGCTTTGACATTATGCACCTGTGTAAAAAACGCCTGGTGAAAGTGAGCATATGCCATGCACTGGTGTCTGCTCTACGAGAGCAGTTTATACAGGCCCCTAGTGGCTCAGTACACACAGCAGCAGATGAAGGGGAATTCCTACTCTTCAGCTCGTGTAGTTTTGGTCCCCGCATTCCTCAAACGCAGAAGCAAAAGGCAATGTTAAAAATGAAAGGTGAATCGCTGACCAGACTTAAATCTCCAGACACTTGGATCTTTACCACATCCCCAAGTAGATTCTTGCACATCCTCTCCTAAGATTAGGCACTGATTTCCTAACACCCATTGAGTTTGCTGACTGCTGGTGGTTTGGGTTACATAACCATCACAGCACAATGCTTATATGCCTTATTCTTTAGCGCTTGTTTTAAAAGTAGTATGACTGCTGGGTCTAAAAGCAGGTCCTAAGACAAATTCCTGAAATCTAGAAATAGCGAGGTACCATTTTCCTTACCATGCCTTACCACTCCTAACAGCTTGCCACAGCACACACAAACCATAATGAATTTCTTAGTATCTTCTTAAGAGTAGAAGACTTCTACTAAGACAAAGCTTTTACTGATTTAAGTGGATACAGAAAAGCTATACATCATTTTTGCGTTGAAAGATATCTAAATATACCTCACCATATTAAGACAAGTGACAAAACTAAAATTGGAAAGCTACTCATGTAAAAAGTATCTCATTAAATCCATTCTTTCTGTGTAACACTTGGTACCTTAAAAATCCCTTGCCAGTATATTTACAGCTTTTAGCAATTTTGACTGAGCGAAATTTGACAGCTGAATTTATTAAACTGACCAGTTTGTCAATTTCACACATTAAAAAAGCAGTAATAGCTCATCTCATGAGAGGCAATTTAAAGAAGCAATCAAAAAATTGCCATCTAAAGTAAGATGCAAGTATTTAGGACAGGGGAGAATCTTTTTTTTTTTTTTCTTCAGAGTTGCTCCATTCATAACAAGAATTGTAGGATTCGTTGCTCCCAGCCCAGGAGAAATTGATGTCATTTACTATACACTTTTACAGCAAGAAAAGAAAGTATTGACTGTTACAACATTTCCAACCACTAGCAGATACCAGAAGAAGGAAAAATATGATACATACATTTTTCCGTCTCTGTATCGAAATCCCCAATAACGTCCCAACATTACAGAGAAGTTGCTCGTGCTTGAACAAAAGGTATGTTGGAAGCGATCTCTGAAAGGCTGAGAAGACAATCATAGCTTCCCACATTAATCCTAAGTTTAAGAGAATACAAGTGTCATCACACAAATACTCTGCAAATAGGAAACTCGAAAGTAAATCAGCACCTACAGACTTATCCCCAATGTAATGCCATCTCAGGTGACCAGTGAAGGAACACATAAAACCCTAACAATTCTTTGTACATAAATTAACCCTTCTACGTGTGTCAGAACTGGGAGTATGGACATCGCAATCACGGCAGAGAAGCTGCCATCCTTACACGAGGAAGTAATTGTACAGAGGCCAAGCAAAAGAATAAAATACGCATGACAGCAGTTCTGGAGGAGTAACAAGGAGAAGCAGGCATTCAAAAGCCATACATGCAAAGCTGAGTGGTAATCACTTAAAACTGAAAGAACACCGTTCTGTCCAGAACTGAGGGCACATATAATACGCGAAACAGGGGATTCCGTGCAAGAAAACAACTGTTTAAGAAAACAACAGTCTGGGAGAGCCCGGCTGCAGCAGTAAGGAGTGCCTCCTTGCATGGGCAGACGGCGCAGAGGGTGCTGCTAAGTTTGCTGAACAAATTCAAGAACCCCTTTGCGAACGCTCGGAAAACTGAGTTTCCAGCCCGATGCGCTTCCTTTCAAGTGGCTTCGCGAGAGTAAACAAAGAAATTAAAAGCCTAACCTGTGAAAATCTTCGCATCTCCGTGCCTCCCCGCTCCGCCGAGAGACAGCAGGCGGAGGAGAACGAGGAGAAGGAGGAGGAGAAGGAGGAGGGAGCCGTGCTCGGACGGGCGCCCGGGGTCCCTACTGGCCGCTCACCCCCAAGTCCCTTCTCCAGCGGCAGATGCCTGGTCTCTCACCCTGCTACCTTCCCCCATCTCCGAACCCGTTAGAATAAACAAAATAATTAATATTAATAATTCGTTCGCCAAAGCAAACAGACAGTGTATAATTACCGTACTCCCTTCTCCCCGCCCGCGCACAGCGGCACTCAGTGGAAACGTCGACTCCGATCCATCAATCGCCCTCTCCCTGCCCCATCCCCCGTCCCCGTACCGCAGCTCCCCTCGCTCCCCGAACAGGCCTCGCCGCCAGGCTGAGAGTCGGCGGGGAGCGGGCTGGAAGCTGCCGGGGAGAAGCCCTGGGGCACCCACGGGAGAGTTGTGCGTGAGGGACATGTGTGCGCGCTGCGCGCACACACACACATACACACACACGCACACTTCTGGGCTCACACACACAAGCGCGCCTAAAGAGGCGGCAAAGAGGGAGCGGCGGCGGAGGAAAAATGGGTCAGGAGCGGGGCAGTTACCTGGTCATGCTGGCTCCCCCGGTCCCAGCAGCAGCCTTCGCCGCTGCCCGCCCGCCTGCCGCTGCTTCCCGCCGCCGCCGCCGCCGCCACCTCCTCCCGCTGCTCCCGGTCGGCTCCGGGGCGGCCAATTTAATCCGAGCCCCGCTGCAGCAGCAGCAGCAGCTACGAGCGAAGCCCCGCCGCTGCTGCCTGACGCTCGTGCGTGTCTCTCACAGTGCGGCGCCGGGGAGCAGGAGAGAGTCAACGAGAGTCCGAAAATCCAGCATCCAGAAGAGCCAGGTCCCCGCCTGCCTCCTCCTGCCAGCGCCGCCTCTCCTCCGCGCTGCTCTGCTCCGCTCTGCTCTTCTCTTCTCCTTCCTGCGGCGGCTGCTGCTGCTCCCGGGCGCGCTCTCTGTTCCCCAGCTAGCTGCTCCGTTTCCCCTCCTCCTCCTCCTCCTCCCTCTCTCTCGCTCTCTCCCTCTCTCTCCTTCTTCCTTCCCCCTTCACTCTTTTTTTTTTCTTCTCTTTCCTCCTTTTCTTTTCTTCCTTCGTCTTTTCTAACTGATTCTTTTGCTACAAATAAAAGCGAGGTTTCCCACCCACTCTCCCGCCTCCCTTGCTACAAAAAGTGCAGTGCAAACAAAAGCGAGAGAAGAGGGCACAGGGCGGGCGGGGTGGTGAGGGCAGACACGGGAAAAAAATCCCAGAAACCGTCCCCGAGAGTCGAAACGTGAAAAACCCTCCCCCACCACTTCGCTTGGCTCCTCTGGGGAAGAAGGGGGACGCCGTGGGGACACCGGTAGAGAGTACGCTCTCCCGTTTCATGGGTTTGTTGTGGGCTTTGGGTTGGATGTCTGTTTGCGCTTTTGTGTGTGTGTGTGTGCGTGCGCTTTTGCTTTTTTTGTTGGGTTGTGGGTTTTTGTGGTTATTCTTTTTTAATCCTCTTACGCTGTGTGGATCACAGGATCCGCACGGCCCCAAGAGTCGGGGAGAGCCCGCTGCCGCTGTCCGCGCCTGTGCGTGTACGGGCAGGCTGGGGGGGCGCGGAGCGGCGACCCGGGCAGCGCCCGCCCCATCCCGGGCCGCGCGCCGGCCGAGCTCCGGAGCCGCGCGCCGCACGCACACCCGCGCGCCGCCGGGCGCGGGGGGCGGGGCGGTGACGTCACTCGGAGCGGGCCGGCGAGGGAGGGCGGGGGGCAGAGCGGCGGGGCGGCGGCCGGGCCCGCGGAACTTGCCTGCGCCCCGCCGCCGTGCTCAACTCCTGTGCGCCTCCGCGGGCAGGTGGTTACACCGACGGGGGTGTGCCAGACCTGCCGGTCCGCGAGAGGTGTCCCAGAGCGACGGTGTGGCAGAACGATATTTTAGTGGCAGTCGTCTTTGTGTATGGCAAGTCCCAGATTTTTTTTCTGGAGGATGATCAGGTTCCATGCTGAGTGGCACCACGTGTTGCTTGGCACAGTCGGTGGCCTAACTTGGGCTGGAACAGGGTCCATCCCGGCTCTTCTTAGTCTTTTGTCCAGTCCTCTGCAGAGAAGGAACGTAGGTGGGAATAGTAGGATGTAGGTGAAGAGTGCTTTGGAAAACCTCACTGTAAACTTCTAGGCTTCTTCTGTGGGAGCCTGGAAGATATACCCCCTGTGACACCCTTCACGCTGTGTAAAATGGGGTTAGAGTGTCGGTATAAACGCAGTAAGTGCTAGCTAGACATTATGGTGTTTGGAGCTCATGAGCACTGATGCTGGAAATGTTGGCTTTCCTGGGATGGAAGTGATGGAGTGAAGCTCCGGGTGCGCTGCTGGCCACAGTGGTGCCTCTTGTGTTGGGTTCCACACCGACAGGCCGCAGTGGTGCCTCTCGTCCTGGGTTCCACACCGACGGCCGCAGTGGTGCCTCTCGTCCTGGGTTCCACACCGACGGCCGCAGTGGTGCCTCTCGTCCTGGGTTCCACACCGACGGCCGCAGTGGTGCCTCTCGTCCTGGGTTCCACACCGACGGCCGCAGTGGTGCCTCTCGTCCTGGGTTCCACACCGACGGCCGCAGTGGTGCCTCTCGTCCTGGGTTCCACACCGACGGCCGCAGTGGTGCCTCTCGTCCTGGGTTCCACACCGACGGGCCGCAGTGGTGCCTCTTGTCCTGGCCCCACACTGACTGGCCGCAGTGGTGCCTCTCGTCCTGGGTTCCACACCAACTGGCCACAGTGGTGCCTCTCGTCCTGGGCTCCACACCGACTGGCCACAGCCCCATCAGCTGGGCAGTGCCTGATCTTGGAGTCAGGCTTGTTGGCACCTGCTGCGCTCATTGCAGGTCATTGCTCCTTTTCTGCAGTGGAGAATGATTTGGGTGTTTTCTATCATCCTCTGGAAGCTAGTGCTGCCAGCATGAAGGCTGACAAAAGTGAAAATAAACTTTGTTCTCCACAAGTCCTATAAATTGCTGTCTTCTTTTGATGCTGCCAGTTACACCATGAAAAATGGTCACCCAAATAATCTCACACTTAAAAGAACACTAATGCTCCAAACAGTATCTTTCAAAATACCAAGTAACCTTGTACAATAATTACTTTGTATGAAGAGGTAAATATATGAAATGTGGCAGAGATGATTACTTTTTAGCTTGTCTAAAAGAACTAACTATTCCGTAAAAGACTAGCTTTTCAACAAGCAACAGTGTCTTCAAAGTACAACACAAATCAAAAGCTGGGCAAAATGCTACTTGGTCTTTATTGCAATAAATGTTGGTAAAGAAAGCAAGACTTAAATCATCACCTTTGCCCCCCTAGACTGAAATGGCATCAAGGCTGAATTTTGCTTTGAAATGGCAACACTAAATAGATATTTTAGGTTTTAATGTTGTGTCCTAGAAGTTCTTGTAAGTAACTTAGCTGTTTTAGTGCCCTTCCTGCTATGACCCTTGCATGACATTGAAGAGTTGAGCAATAAACTCATGTATTTTATATTTTTAACATGGTATCACAACATGGATGTGAGGTTTGAGGACTAAGTTTAGCTTTGCTTTTTTTTTTTAAGGTCATGAGCAGGTTATGTAGCTCTTCCTGTAGTTCAGTCAGTCAGAAATGAATGCATCACATTAGGAATAAACATATTTCTTTTTATAGAAATATTTAAACCAGATCTCATTATTTAAAAGATTATGTTTTATAGTGATGCTAAAAAAAAAAACAGATAAGAAATTACCCTAAATTAATGAAGAACCATTAAAACACTGTATATTTCTGCTGATGTATTGCATATCAACTTCTGTTACCAGTAGCATAAATTTTGTATTTAAGATAGTAGTGTACACATACACATACATTAACCTATATATGTGGTTTGTTAATACTCCTTTAACATTCCTTTCCTTCTAAGAGCAAATAACACAACAAGAGGCTTAATTCATGTGTTACAAACTACTCATTAAGGTAGATTTTTTTTTTCCCCCAAGCTTAAAAAAATTCAAACACAGCATTCTGTACTGGTATTCTATTTCTGCCAATATTGCAGCAGTACATTACTCTATGGTTAGTACAGCACTGAAATAGAAATACATCTACACACTCTTTAAACTTTGAAATGTTTTGTTGCATTCCTGATAAATAGCATCCCACAAAGCTCTTTAACACAGTACGATATTCCATTAACAACTGGAACCAGTGGCCATTGGGTCAGTACACAGCAAAATCAGGAATGCGAGGGGGAGTAGGCAAGATGTATCAGAAAGGTTGCTCTGTAGTCTCTCCCTTTTTTTCTGTGATACATTATTATAGCCGTATTTTAGTTATTTATGATTAACGTATGGCAAGCTGTCAGCTGAAATCTAACAGGTGATTTGTCACAAAACTGTATTAATACATATTTTAGGCATTGGCTTACAAAATTATTATGAGAAATGTTCCCGAGTTGCCGTACTGATGTTTGAAAATTCTCATTTTTAGAGTGCAGACACTTAAGCTCCTATTTTTAAGGTTAATAAAACATTACTAGACAAGTAGACACATGTTGCCTATATGCAAAAATTTATTCTGCTAATTCAGTTTGCGTACTCATCTTTTAAGTGCTGATTTAGTGTCTAACTAGATACTGTCAGTAGTTGTCTTTATTTTGTAAACATTTTTGATTCCTATGTATCTAACTTACAAAACTTCAGTAGCTGGAGACAAAGGTATGGAGAAAAAGGCAATTTTTAGTGCAGCTCTTTGTGATAATTTTTGCCACATCCGCTATTGTTTTCCATGCTGTCTGAAGGAAATGAGGCTTTATACACTTGTGTGATCCACCTGGTACCCAAACAACTTCTGCATGTGCCAGCACATTTCAAGTCCATTGCAAAGCATTCAGGTCTCTTATTCTACAGGTCTTAAGCCCTGTTGTAACTTTTCCTCTGTGGAAGTAGATGTTAGAAAAATGAGGGAGATGAACAGGCTTGTTCTCACACTTGTCCCAGCTTATTAATTGGTGGGACTGAACCACAGACCTAAACCATAGGTCTGCCATAGACCCAAAATAGCATTGTGGTGGGATAAGGTGATGTGGCACATTAACTTAAAGCAAATTAGGTTTAATTGTTTCTGCTTCTCAGCGAAGAACTTGCTGTACTAGCTATTTGGGGCTTTTTTGGTTGGGTTTTGGGGACCTTTTGGTTTTGGTTTGTTTGTGTTTTTTTTTTAAGTGGAAAGAGCAAGAGGCCAGTAATTAATCATTGAGCAAATGGAAATCTCCAGGGTCTTGGAGATGATGAAGCAGGATTAGCTTTGTCAAAGTGCACTAGAGTGTGTGCCACAAACTGAAAATAAACAGCAGCTTGTGTAGGGAAAGCTGTAAGTAAGATTTGTAGATAGAGGAGGCAGCTTTGTCTTTTATTTCTGTAGTATTTGGAGTATCTCAGATGGTGTGAGAACTCTGCTAACTATTCAGAAAGAAAATACTTAGAATACAGTACACAGTGTGGTGGTATTGTTTTTGAAAATCATGCCCCTCTCCCCCTCCCCCCCTCAGTAGATATATATATATACACACACATATAAAATGTATGTATGCACACAGGTGCATGAGGTCCATTTCAAGATTTGTCATCATTTTGAATACGGTGCAGTAGACTGAGTTTTTTGTTGTTTTTTTTTTCCTTCTGGATTCAAAATGTAGAAGGTGCCACTACATTTCAAGGACAGCAGAAGAGAGCTAGGCCTAGAATGTCAGAAATATTCTCCAATTTCAGCAGAGGAAAATGGAATCCAGTAAAGGAAAACTAATAGCCAGACAACAGCTTGTTAGTTTGAATCTTTTGCAACAATAAACCAAAAATTAGACCTCATACATTACTTAGCGTGTGTGATTAGTTAATGATTCTTCAACATTCACTAGAGAGACTAAAGGCACCATTTTGCATCCATAGGTCAGAGATCTCTGACAGTATAACACTGCTTGATCTATATCTTGATACACTTCTTGATGTAAATACTGATAAGTAGCAGAATTCACATACTTTAAAACTCAGGAACAAGAGGAAGGTACTAATACCATAACTGATTTACAGAAATTGAAGATTTTTTTATCTTTGACTTGAACACTGACTTCTAGTTTCTAAGAAGACACTCACTGCTGGTCAGTTTAGACAGCTTCTTTTATAGAAAAAGTATCCAGAAATGCTTCCTACAAAACTGAGGATCTCACAAACTAACAACAACTGGTGAAAGTGAAATCTCATTAATATGAATGTTCCCTCCTGCAAAACATCAAGGAGATTCCAGACACATATGGCAGTGCTGTGCTGTCAGGGCACTGAAAAGGGGGTAGAGGGAGGAAAATTAAAAATCTCAGTTTATTTCCCAAAGCTGAACCTTTTGCTTCTTGAATATAGGGGTGTTTTGGGAGAAGCTGCTCAGTCATCTGAAGGGGAGAGTCTTTCTCCATTCCTCTCACATTGTCTCCTTTGTACTGATAAATCAAGAGGCATAGACAAGCACTGGGAGGCAAGAAATGTACTGTCCCAGCAGAATGCTGGATTACTACTCTCGCAAGATAGAATGTGAAAAGGGAAAATGAAAATATAAAATTCTTTTCGGCATCTCTCTCTTAAAGTACTTTACAGTTAATATTTGAATGTTGCTATTGCTGTGTGCCCAAATATTTCAAAACCAGCATAGATAAATATCTATAGTACTAAAAGAAGGATATTTTTTTTTGCTAGAGAAGACCCTGCCAGGCTCTGTCTTGGCTTTAAGTAAACTTGGATGGCCAAGTTTAAACTTTCAATTAATCTGTTCAATTCTGATCTGAATACAAAGACAGTGTTTTTTTCCCTCAACATAACTCCCATTAACTTCAGATAATGTGTTTCCCAATTAAAAATATGGAAAAGCATATATGTATATGTTTATATATATATAAATATGACTAGTGTTGTCCCTGTTACAAAAAATGGTGTCATATTTTATAATTATGTTTAAGTAAAGGAATTTAAGGAAAATCAAATTATTCTCTCATTTCTTACTGCAGTTGCTCCAGAGGAAGCTGCAAGTTTAATGGCAGGTCAATCTAGATAAAACATCCTGAAGTATTTAGTATTAGTCTGAAGTCTGAGTCTTACTTTTCATAAGCATTGTATTCATCTTATTTTCAGTTTTAATTATTAAATATTTCAAATTCTGTGAATTCTGATATCAGGAGGAAACATTTTTACATTATGATTGTGACTGACCTATGTAAACAAATTACTGAATTTTCACTGGAACAGAAAAAATATTTTCCTTATAATCATTCTGTTTATATTACCTTTTCATTGTTTCAGTTTATATTTCCTTCCATCCCTTTTATTAATCACTAAATGCAAGCCCAGTGAACATTTACTGTTACAGAGTGTGGTATAGAAGCTATGTATTACCACATCCTTTTATGGAAGACTGTGTATTTTGGGCAGAGCAAGAGGTGTTAAAACGACATTATCCAAACAAATCTGTTCACCACACAGCATTCTCTAATCATTTTCATTCTCAGCAATTCAATTAAAACAGAAATTAGGACCATGAGAAAAAAAAATCTATATTTTAGCCAAATAACCTATTTGTGAAAAAGGAATGGAAAGATTAGATCTGTTGTATTGAATCCAGATTATTAACAAGCTTAGATGCCAAGTCCTTTTTCTTTCAATGTTGAAAAGCTCTTTCATGCATTAGACTAACCCTGTGAGGGAAATCACTTATTAGTCACAAGGGGTTTTTCTCAATAACAGAAAAAAGATTTTCAAAGTTCTGTTATAAAAATGACACTATGAACTTCAGCAAACACCTTTTTCTTTGATGCAAATATATTTCAATGACCTCCATGTATTTTTTTTAATAGGTACAAGCTAGCACAAACATAAACTGGTGGCAATCAGACTCACTTGGTAAGATTTTGCTGGTGTTTTCTCATTTGGTTCCTTCTCTGAGAAGGCACAAAGGACACAATAGGGGCATTAAAATTCAACTACAGTGTTTGTGGAATGATAGCAACATGTTTCATGTTTTTAGTTTCAAGTAGGTTCTACATATTCAGGTTGCAGGTATGTATGCTTAAAAAAAAGTAAATAGAAGACTTCTTCAGACTTAATTCTTTTACTTCCCTCCTCTGTATTTGTTTCTGTGAAATCTGATTTTGCAAAATAAATGTTTCTTGGCTCCCGTGAAGCTTTACATTCTCTTAAAACCAATCCCATACAATGTCTTTTTAGAATCATCTACTTTTTTCATTTTCTAATGCCTCCCTTCTCTCTCTCTCTTTCCTTTAAATTTATGTTTTCTCAAATGTCAGCTTCCCCCAGCATTACAAGACCCTGGGTTACCCTTTCATTTGTTTGCACTTTCATTCATTTCTTTTTTTTTCAGATCTATCTTAGTCTCTTTCTTAAATGTCTCTGTCATGAGCCTTTTCTAGCTCCAAATCCTTCCACTTTCCATTCCAGAAGTACACTTGTGCTTATGCATGTAATGGGGAACAGGGGAAGAACATGATATTTCCCAATCTGTATTTTTTGAGATCCCAGATAGGTCAGGTCAGTAAATTCTTGCTCAACACATTGAGGAGGCTGCAGCAAACTACTGTACAGCAGTTCCATATTATTTTATCGAGTATGTACACTCTTCCAGAGAGTATCCTTCAGAAGCTGGAGGCACTGAGGCAGGGAGCCGTTCTGAACATAGGATATCCCACAGAATATTTCTTCCTGATAACAGCATTCAGTTTCTAAATGCTTG
The DNA here is from genome assembly GCF_027579445.1 of Ammospiza nelsoni. Lineage (NCBI taxonomy): Eukaryota > Metazoa > Chordata > Aves > Passeriformes > Passerellidae > Ammospiza > Ammospiza nelsoni. The sequence goes on along the minus strand of NC_080669.1, from coordinate 40,582,363 downwards.
GTTGGTTATGCTTTTCTCCACTTCTCCCTGCCTAGGTCCAATTCATTTTGGTTCTGCAAGGTGTAAAAATTATCTCAGAAGGAGGTGACTTATCGCTAAAATTTGGTAGCTGCTTTTCTTAAAGATTTTGAGGATGTGGAACATCAAAGGAAAGAAAAGGGTCTTAATTTGTTTCTGACTAGCAAATAGTCACAAATATGTCATACAGGGGGCCTTCAGGAGCAGTAGTAGATGGCATCACCTGAAGAACAGCAATGATCTTGAGATCAGAAAGATTAATTTTAATGGCACTGATATGATTGTCTCATCTTTTCACAAAATTAAGGAGGTAGAAATCTCAGAATTTGTCTAATTCTGTGTAAATAAATGCCAAATTTCAGGGCATTTATAACAGTTTGTCTCTACAGACTCTGCAGTAAGCAGCAGCTGGTTTTGTGGACTCATTTGAGCAGAGACTATTTAGAAGGTGTAGCTTGAAAGAGTACTGTAATGTTTTTTCTTTGCATGCTGATTCCTAAGGTGGCAAAATACAGTGATGATGAAGGTTTATTCCTGTAATTATGCTTTCATCAACAATGTACTGAGTACTATCAATATGATCTGAAACAATAAAGTTTGCTATCAAGAGGTAAATCACTCTTGCATTCCATCACATGAATTGTCTTTCTTTATGGAGATGCATACACACACGCACACAAACACAAGGCCCCTTTTCTAAAGAGTATATAGAAAAGAACAGGACAAACTTGTGATGGGATAAAGTACTTTTAGTTGGGACACTTTCACATAGAATTTTTTAAAAGGGTTTGTACTTGTTTTCTGGACACAAGGAAGCCCTAGTTTTGAAATTATTTTGTGTATGATTTCACTAAGAAGAAATCAGGGAAAGAAAATTGTTTTTTTAGTTTAAATAAAAATAAATCTGCAACTTGAATGTTTTCTGTTCAGCAAAAATTATTCATTTACTTGATAAGTCTTCAAGCAACAGGCAGAAAGAATGGCAAGGCTGTATTTAGAAATACACTAATGAAGAAAAAAAAGCAAAAGGAAAAATGTTTGTGGATATTTCTACTGGCTCATCATCCCAGTGTCAATTACCAAGGCATATAAACACCACTGTAATTGGTCCTTTGTTCAGTGCTACCAGGATGCTGTTCATCAAAGCCTAAAAAATATTTTAGCCTCTTTACTTTGCTGTTACTAAGCAGAGTAAAGAAGACATGCCTTCAACAGAAAGAGACAGAATCCCAGTATCAACTAGGTTGGAAAAGATCTTTGAAATCATCCAACCCATGACCTAACATCACCTTGTCAATTAAACCATAGCACCAAGTGCCACATCCAGCCTTAAACATCTCCATGGATGGTGATTCCACCATCTCCCTGGGCAGCCCATTCTAATGCCCAATCACCCCCTGTGTGAGGAACTTCTTCTTAATGTCCAACCTAAACATCCCCTGGAACAGCGTAAGACTGCGTCCTCTTGTCCTGTTGCTGGGAGAGGAGACTGACACCTGCCTGGCTATGACCTCCCTTCAGGTAGTTGTAGAGATTGGTAAGGTCTTAAGATGATAAGACATGCCTCCTCCTCCTCCTACTCCAGTAGGCCTAAGTGATGGGAAGCTTATGGATATACCAAACTGCAACAACTGAGATATATTTATGACCGATCATTTCATTTCAAAGAAGAATAAACCAAAAGGAAGAATTCTGAACATAAAAGGACGTTTCAAACATTGTTTTCACTTACTAGAATCATATGATGTAGTAAGCCACCAAATAAGTCACAAAATTATAACATCATAGAATACGCCGAGTTGGAGGGGACCCATTGGGATCACTGAGTCCATCTCTTGGACCTGCACAGCACCATCCCCAAGAGTCACATGTGCCCAAGAGAATTGTCCAAATGCTGCTTGAACTCTGCCAGGCTGGTGCTGGGACCACTTCCCTGGGGAGCTGGTTCCAGTGCTCAATCACCCTCTGGGTGAAAAACTTTTTTCTATTATCCAACTTAAATGTCTACTGACTCATATTCAAGCTGTTTCCTTGAGTCTTGTCATTGGTCACAAGAATGAAGAGATCAGTGTCTGCCTCCGCCCAACAAGGACATTGAGGATCTCAATAAGGTCAGTGTCCTCCAGGCTGAAGAGACCTCAAGTGACCTCAGCTACTCCTCATACAGCTTCCCTTCCAGTTCCTACACGATCCTTGTGGCCCTTCTTTAGATGCTCTCTAATTTTGTGGCACCCAGAGTGCTGTCCCCAGCACTGGAGGTGAGGCTGCCCCAGCTCAGAGCAGAGCAGGACAATCCCCTGCCTTGCCCAGCTGTGATGCTGTGCCTGATGCCCTCCAGGACAGGGCACTGCTGACCCATGTTCTACTTGCCACAGACCAGGACCCCCAGGTCTCTTTTAGCAGTGCTGCTCGCCAGCTTCACTTTCCCCAGTCTATTCACTCAACCAATGTTGTCCCATCCAAGGTGCAGAATCCATCACTTACCCTTGTTAAACTTGTGTGTGACTGCTGAATACTTATGAGACATGTTTCACAAAAGAAAGTTGACTAATCATGTGAGAATGACCTACATTTCTGCTTCAGTTCTGCATTTGGTTTGTCTTTAACTTCTGTCTGTGCTTACTTTACTTTACTTTTTTACTTTTTACCTAACAATTCAGATTGGCCTATGTTAATGATCTGTGTTTTTTGTTATTTACAAGGACCTTGTACCTTGTGGGTATCAGAATGTATTTCCCCAGTGAGGTTTTGAAAGGCTGTACATTGCAACCTGTGTACTTGCTATACCATTTCGTTCTAGTATTCAAAACTGAAGGAAACAGAAGTGAAAAGAGTTCCAGAGAACTCAAAATGGAATATTTTTTTACTCACTTGTGCATAGACAGTGGAAATACCTGGTTTAAATATGTAGCTGATCATGCTGTTTTGAATCTCTCCCTGTGTTTTTTGGTATCATATGTGATACTGCAAATCCATGTAATATGTACCAAATAGGTTATAGAGAGCAAGACTGATGCCAGTGCATGCATACAGCTTATTTATGAGCATACTCTTATATTCATACTATACTAAATGAGGTGATTCTTCTATTTAATGTTACTTGGATAAGTGTTTGCAGAAAATGAGACATAAAAAGTGTAGTTACATTTCCCTCTAAAGGCTGAATTAGTCTGCTGAAACTTTTAAAAAGGCCTATGAAAAGTATATTTATATAAGAATTGAATTTATTCCAAAAATATTCAAAATACTGTCACCATGTGAAAAACATCTAAAGAAACACTAGGAGATTATATTCCCTGAGCTAGCTGCTAAAACCTTGGCAATTTCCATCTCTTCATTACTTACATAGTATCCACTCCCCTTTCCTCTATATAAATCACTTTCTTATTGTTATGATACAGCAGTGTGATTCAACTCTCTGCACAAAGCCACAGTGGAAATCAGAGTGCTCTGGGAAATTCATGGGCTCTGGCTAGTCAACATAACAGACTACATTCAGAAAATTCCTACTGCATTTAAAGGCCAAGAAAAAGGTTAAATCTTTGAAGAGGAAAACTTTAAATAGGGGGACTGGTTTTGCATTTGCAAATCCTAATTTTAGTCTCTCTTTGCAGTGAATGTTCAAGGATAGTAATAGAACTGCAGTGTCTTCTCAGGAGTTTTGTCAGTTGTCCTGGTTAAAGATTTCATTACCTGCTATTGACAGAACCCATAGGCATGAAGCATTCACTAGTTTATAATTTTAAGTTAATAAATAGTATCTATTTACATCGAGGAAACTCACTTGCAAAGATAACTTGTATATTGTGTGCTGCTCATTGATTGGAAAAAGCAAAAATAAAGCAATGACAAATAATTAAATAGCTGTTCTTTCCCAGAAGTTAATATCAAAACAAAATGGGTATAACTACCATTAACACAGTCTAGTTCAAAACTATGTTTCTGCAAATATATTTTCTGAATATATATATAACAGTTATTTGTAATTACCAAATCAAGAGAAAAATGAATAATGCAAATTTTGTCTCTCTTTCAGAGATCCAAGCATGATTAACATAAGTAAATTCCTTTGTGCTATAGATAGCTCATTAAAATATCTTTAGAGACTCCTAATCTCCAACCAACAAGGTAGTACAGGACTCTTTGTTTTCATACTTCACTAAAAGTTTGGAAAACCAGAGCTCTTTGCCTAATTCTGCATGAAAATTGCTTTGTGGCCACTGTAAATGATCCTATATATTTTGTTGGATCATATTATCCACATAAAATGTGGTAATATTGTATCTTAATGTATACTTTTTACACTTTATGATATAATAATCCAGTTTAGAAACTTACTACTTCAATTGCTTATTTATGACTTATAAATAAAATAATTTATATATAAGTTGTTATATATACTTATTATGTCATAATAATTTCATGACAATAATGAAATTAATTGAATCATAGAATCATTACATTTGCAAAAGTGAATCCATGAAGTCATCACCAAGATCATCAAGTCCGAACTTTGACTGAACACCACCATGCATGCTAAACCATATAATGAATTCTTACATCTACTGATTTATTTAAAAAAAAGTTCATAAGCATTTCCTATATAAAATTAACAGGCAACATTGCCCTTTTGTTGAAATGTGCTATTGTATGATTACAAAATAAAGTAGCATATAATGCCACATAAGAAAGCAATTTCCATTCAGTACTATCATCAGTCTGATCTCAAAGTTTTTTAGATGTTCCTACCCTTTAAATTTTGGAAATAAGCAGAGGCCTCTGTCTGGACTGACCAGAAGCACTTTTTAGAAGCACTTGACCTGGAGTGAGCTAAAATATCTGAATAGCACTATTTACCTTAACTTTCTTAGATACCTGAATTATCTCTGAAGCAGGCACAATGGTTAATTATGAACAAGAATTGAAGATCTTTATTAGAGGGAAGATTATAACTATGTGTTTAAACAAATCTCTTTGAAGACCTGTGTTTTCAGAATCTAGAATGGGAATTTCTTTTGCTTTTGTGTTCCAAACTATATTAGAGATGAGGTGTTGTGGGTAGAGGAAGGATGTAGGAGGCACCTTAATTAAAGGAAATTATTCAGCCCTCACAACTGTACAATTTATTAAGTGGTAAGAAATCCATATTCCAGAATAATCTGTGATTTGGTCTGCCTTTTAGGCTATCTGGCTGAGAGCTAATGGTGATATTTATGATTTTTCAGAGTTACTCAAGCAAAATGATTCAGAAATGAAATGTATATCAGGAATTTCTCCAGTTGGTTCTCTTTACACCGTTTCATTTTTCCTCCTGCCAAGGTGATCAGTAGACATCCATTAGCTGTATTTTCTCTCTTATTATGCAATGGTATGGTACAAAGTGCAATCAAATTCCAATTAATTATTTTAAAACTGTGATTAATATTAAGCAAAATTTTAGCTGTGCAAAAAACTACTGTAACAGTTAAACTTCCATGTAAATGTCCAAAGTAGCACTAATACTGACAAGTCTAAACTATTGCATTCCGTGGCATCTTGCCTTTTCCCATTACATAGCATGTATCAACTATAAGTAAATTGTAAGCACAGAAAGAAACATTAATGGAGTTTATTGATCAATCTACCTGAATTACATCAGCAAGAGTCAGGCATGTTCATGTTATGTCAAAGCTTCCATAAGCAGAAGTCATTTTGGGTTCTTAGAAGATGAGGGCACCCAGCTCTTGTAGTGCAAGGTCCCCCTTGACGTAGACTTTTCTAGGAGAGATTGTAACTTAGGTGATTCACTTCAGCCATAGATGACCCTGCTTGAGCAGAGAAGGGTGTTCAAAGTCACCTCTAGAGATACCTCCCAGCCTTAACCATTCTACAATTCTGTGATTTAAAGTATCCTGAAGAAAGTACAACAAAATAGTCAAAGTTCCCATTTGATCACCTATTAGATACCTCAGGGTATCTGTGAGTAATCAGTTTGCAAGTACAGGAGAGGACAATATATTAAAAGTACAGGAGAGGACAATATTTATGTGATAGGGAGGGAGCATTTGCTTACACTACCTACTTGTTATTAGCTAAGGATTTATTCTGTAAAGAAACCTGCTTCTAGCAACAGGACAGCACTCCTAAAATGTCTGCCCTTCCTTAAAACACAGAAAATGTGGAAATGAAGTATTTTGTACACTAAAGAACTGCTTATTGAAGAGCTCCTCTCTTATCTTTACCAGTACTGTGCAGTTGCTAAATTATCTCCCTGTCTCAATTGGCCTTTCTAGATGTACATCTCATTTGCCATTTATCTAAATTATTCAACAAATGCCTAAGCATATTTAAAATGTGCTCTAGGTAAATCAGAGAAGTGTCAGGTGTTTTTTGTCAGGTCCTGCAAAACTTGTGTTGAAGCATAAAAGTTTGGTGTTCTATGATTACTGTAGTGTCTAGACAACTTCCTTGAGTGATGTCTTGTTCTTGCAAAAAGCGTTGATACCTTCTGGTAGAAAAAAAAGAGATATGAAGGCCAGAAAAAAAGCTGACAATAAAATTTACTCTGACAAAGTCTGAACTCTTCCATGAGTTCTTTGTTCAATGTAGGAATTAGTGCAAGTGACAAGGGTATATTTTGTTCAGCTCTTCTTGAAGAAGAATTTTTTTTTTGGTGCAAATTTGTTATTTCAAAAGGTTTAGTTAAGGCACAATCATCTCAAAATGATATATGTCAGTATACTTATTGTGTCAATATACCTAGCTATGTCCTTCATGATAGGCAAGAGAAACAATTTAGTTCCTTCTAATTGCCAAGCCATAATTTTTTGACGGAAAAATTTCATGTGAATGTCTACATAGAGTTGAATTTGGAGCAGATAGCTGGAAATATCTGGGCTCTATCTGTGTAATCATAGAAAATGGGGATGAAGGAAAGACTGAAGTAAAAGAAAATTATGTATTGCTGCATCAGTAGTTGTTGGACAAAATTTAAAAAATATTTCACGTCATAAGCATACACAGTCCTGAAGAGAAGGCAGAATTACTTAGTATTTCTCTTCTGCTGCCAGCAAATCTCTGAGAAATACAGGTATAAATATGTCTGTACATCTATTGTTGCTCATTTTGAAGGATGTCAACTTTCTCTTGGTGTCATTTACTCTGTTCAAGGAATGAAGGTTTGTGTAATAGGCCTAATCAGAGACTGCAGTCATCCTGAGGAGTACTTCAAGCACTACAATTTCCAGTCACAAATGTAATTATGGGAGTGGGAAATGCTAGTTTGTTTGGATTAACAACTTAAATAATTAATTAATGTTGCTTTTTTAAATTTTTTTTTTTAACCACTGGACCACTGTCAACCTTAGTGTTATTTACAGAAATTTCTTCATATTCTAACTGGGTCATCAATATCAAGAATTATCTTTCAAGCAGGAATAAATAGTTACAAGCAAAGATCAGAACAATCAGTTTAAAGACATCCAGATTTCTGTGACACCAGCAGATTGGCAGAATGCAATTAGAAAAAAAAGTTGATATGAAAATCCAAGGACAGAATCTGCTTTCTTGGGCAGCTCAAGAATGAAGGATCAGAAATATGAATCTCTGAAGCAATTCAGAGACTGTCTGTGTTCCTGTGATTCTGGACAGGAACTTGCAAATATTGTGTTGTTAGGCTTGTTACAGATCCATAGTATTCCAATAGAGAGATGAAATCCAGTTCTTCCCTCATTTTGACAGTTAAAAGTCATTCCTTCAAAGTAAAATCAAGTGTGATTCTTGCACATGTCAGCTTCATCCTACCAACAGCAATGAATTCACAGCTGCATAGTCAGAACACTTGAAAGCAACAAGGTTCTGCACCTTGAAAACAGCTTGTTTCAAACTGGTGTTACCAGATAGGCACCCTTAACACAGAGTAAAAGAATTGCTGGCATTTGAAGAGCTCAGCCAGAAAACAGAAGGTTCAAGATGAGACGGCAGTAAAATTTTTGAACATATCACTATGAAAACTCAGAAATTTTTACAATTGTTAGAGAACAGAATTAATGAAGAGGTGATGCAAATGTATGTAAAGAGCATGCAAATAGCAAAATGCAAATCATAAGTGGGAATTAAAGGTCAGTTTATTCATGTTAGGAAAATCAGTTTGTCTGAATCCACTAATTTGCCAAGGATACACTAGATGCTTAAGTAATGTAAGAAAAGATGCAGGGTTTTTTTCAGGGCTTTTTTTTTTTAACACAGTATTTGGAAATTTGTAATCACAAAGACAAACTTGAATCAAAATTCAGTGTTTCAACTTTTTGTTTGCTTTTTTGGCTTTACTTTCTGTCACACATATTTTGAACTACATTATCTGTTTTTTTGTTAAATAAGTGATCTGTTTATTGCACTAGATTTTGTTTGGGCTTGGATTTGGTTTATTCATTTGTTTGTTTGTTTCTGGTTTTGTTGTTGTTCATTTTAATTTTACAGTTTTAAGTGTTCCACATTTCAATTATCAGTGGTCATAAAATAAAGTTATTCTACAGAATGTTTCCTAGGTATAAGTCAGTCTTTCTGCTCTTGAAAGTCGTAGTAAGACTGCACACTCTCAGAGTTTATGTTTCTCCATAAATCCAGCCACAGACAAAAGGATTACTAAGAATTTAAGGTCTTAAAACCAGAGTGGTTTACCACCTGTTCTCCATGAATTGGAGTGCCGTTGGGTTCAAAAAAGTTTATTTTCTGTGATTTTTTTACAAGAAAGCAAATTAAAAGTTCCTGGCACTTTCCTAAGTCTCTCATATCCAGAGACGGGGGTCAAAATATCTCACAATTTTAGTTATTAATGGAAGCTGTAGCTCTGATATTTCCTTGCAGATTTCATTGGTGTATAGCTGGATTTAATCGGCTCCAAAACTAGCCCCATCATAAAAGCCCACAAACAAACAAACAAACAAACAAGCATACAAACAAATAAACAAACATTTTTTTATTTATAAATAAATGTTAGTGGTTTATTTGAAGCTAGCTGAACTTCTCTTACATTCAAGGGGAAAAAAATCCAGTTGCTAAGGCCTGTTTATTTTTAAATTGAAATGAAAATCAGAACCTTTTTCAGTCTGTTTTGGTAAGAATTAGTTTGTTAGAGATGTCTTCATTACATTAAGTTCTGCTAGCTGTATTTGCTGATATATCAACTGAAACAAATATTTTCTGTATGCATGCCATGTTATTATATTGAAAAGTTCAGAAACAGTAAAAAACTTCAGAGCATTACGAGTATTATGAAAACATTTTGAAAAGTGTAATATGCCTTCTGGTTCATAAACCACTCTTGAAATTTCTAAAATCTGAAGTCAATTTTTTGGGGGAAACTTCTATATTTGTAGTGTTCAAATAATCTTAAATAAATAAATATATATTAACAAAATACTTGGGAGCACTGCCATATGTGTGTCTTGTGAAGTGTATGAGTTATTGCCTTACAGAATGGTGAGGACATGACCCAGAAAGTTCCTTCTTCAGTGCATTACTTGAGAAAACACTAACTCAGACAAAAAAAAAAAAAAGAATTGAAAACTTACAACCAAACCAACCAACCAACCAAACTCTCTTCCCCATCAAATCACTACAAGAGACAGAAAACTGTGTTAACAAGATACACTTCAAAAAGCATCCTGTGATTTCTAACTTGTTGTGATTTTTTTGAGAAAAAAACCTTGGCATACCATTAACGGAGATTATGCTCATCATCTGTGGGGACTTTATGTTTCCGATATAGTGCTACTTCCACCTGTGCAAATACCAATAAAGTTAATTTCCAAACTGACTGAAAGGTCATGCCTGATTTGTCATCTGCATTCTGTAAACTCATGACACATGCTCAAGGCAAATTTAAGCTGGAAAACAGAATAAAAATAGCGAGGTAGAGAATGGTGAGTTTCTAAAAATACAGAAAAGTTGGATTTCCTAAATCAAAGCGTATTGCTGTTTGTCAGATCTTTCAAGTATCATTTTGCTCTGTTTATTTTTCCAAGTGGAACAGGTTTTTCTTCCTAGTAGGAGGACATTTCTTCCTTGACATGAAGCCTTGGTGAGCTTAGGCCAACAAAGAGAATATTTTCTTCTTCTTCCAGGTTGTCATTTGATAACATCTTTGTCCAAGGATAATCTCTGATACTCTGCTTTTCTACCAATTCCTTACTGCTAGACTGCTATATGCCAGAGATGCAATTCCAGTAATGCTCAAGAGAAGGCATAGTGTTAGGAACATCCTAATCAGTTCCATAATTTTTCTGTGGATGAATGTTTGGCTTTTTTAAAATTTATATATGTTTGCATCTAACATATGTATGTGGATATGTATATGTGATATACAGTCTCATCAGAATTCCATGATAAATCATGATCCCTACAAAATGATTAATTTTTCTCTTAGATATTTGAACAACTCTGGAAATATGTCTATTGATTTGCATTTAGTTGATGACTATGCAGTTAATTGATGACTTCCATGCAGAAGTGGTTGACAGCATTTTCAATCTGCAGAGGGGTTTGTGAGGTAACTACTTGTATTTATGAGAAATGCAAGATAAGATTCATGTCTTGGAATATTTTTAGGTCTCTCTGTGTTGTAGCATGTCTATAAGCAGTGATTATCACTGCTTTCTTTAGATAGCAATGATAACACAAAATAATTCCATGAGGGAACAGAAGACACAAAAGTATAGTTTGACAGGCGCATACTAATTTTAAAGATTAGATTAAAATAAAAATAAGTCAAGGATTCTTAAAAATTATCCAAAATAGGATAAAATTACTATAAGAATAGCAATAGAATTCCTAATACTATGGCACATAGAAGATAAATGTGTAGGATACTCCAGCATTTGAGAAATCTGTTCTACAAAAAAAGATAAAAATGGAAGCATATCTGTAACCATGAAGCAAGTGTCCAGAAGCACAATATTATGGTTTAGAAAAAATGTAACCACTACATTTTGCTAATTTTTTTCTTTTGAAGAAGGGATTTTCTGAATACAAGAATTGTCACAAAACCCAATCAAACAAATAAACAAACAAAATAAAACCCAAAATCTCAAACAAACAAAAACTCCCAAAACAAACAAATACACAAAAACCCCCTAGCATTTCGCCTTGTGTTTTCGTTTTTATAAGGATCACTGAGTGCACAAAGGTAGAGCTAAAATATATCAAAATAATTTAGCTCTCTCATCCTAGATTTACTGAATTCAAATTCTTCTTGCAATGCAGTCACCGTAGTCTGAGTTTCAGTCTTATATATTTTTAAATCAGGAAACTCATAATAAATTTATAATCCATGTCGGTAAACAAGTCTCTGTGCAAAAGAGCATTTAAAGATGACAAAGTATATTGCGAAGGTAAGAGATAGTCTGAATTTTACTTACTGTTTCACTATATAAATTTGAGCTCTGGCAAAACATAGTAGGTTATTTAAAATTTTGTGGATGCAAAAGTATTAAAAAAGGGGAAAAAATATCAGCTCTTAAGAGAAGAATGGAAACAATTGTGAGAATGCCTAGAGGACTTCCGAGTCTTGCTTCAATGTATTGTCTGTCATATATCTGGTTGATATTTGCTGCCCCCTGTAGTTTACTCTTACATAATTTCCATAAAATCATCTGAGGTGACTGAAAATATAAACCAAACTTTTCTTTTCTACTGATTATGTTTTGGTTATTTCCTATTTCTGTCATCCTGTCTGAATTGTTGCTGTGTTGAGAATTGGGATGATTCTCAATTATTATCTTGTTCAGTTGTTATTTGATAGATTAAAATGAACAAATATATGAAGTACACGGATCCTATTTTATTTATTTCTGAAATAAATATATCTTCCTTTAAAGAGGCAGATCAGGCAAATATTTAATAAAATGCACTGTAAATAGTTTGTGTACAGTGTGTACACAAACAACCTTATGGTTCCTTGAAGTCTGTTTTTGGAGAAGATGATGAAAAGTGGTAGTTTGAAGGTTTAACAGGCATCTAAGTTGCTTGCTGAGTTTAAAACAGTCCCATCACTGACTAATGAGATATCACACTGTGCCTCAGAATTTAATAACTGGACTTCACAGTTACCAATGTCTTCCTAGTATTGAAGGAAGAGGGATTTAAACAGCCTAGAAAAAGGCCACACGAGAAAAGAGGACTGCTATGATGTTCCAGGGAGTTTAACCCACTAATGTGAGAACCAGCTCAATTATGATCGACTTCCTAGAGGCCTCTGACCTCCTGGAGGCATTATGAACCAATTAGACAAGGGATGTATGTACTTATTTTTGGTTTAATTTAAAAGAAGACAACTCTGAATTCTGAAAAACTGGAATTTGAACAAGTTTATGGCACATTGTTCTGTTAACTGTAGACTACCAGTTAACCCTTTACAGTTACCAGACTCTTTATAGGTAAGGGTCACCAGGATTGATATCCAGATTCAAAAACTGCCTTTGTTGAGTTCAAACTCAAAATCTCCTGACCAGTCAAGAAGAATTTATCTTATTTACAAATAAAAAGTAATGAAGTTAAATGATAAAGCAGGAGCAGATACGAAGAAAGCGCCAGAGGTGTCAGTCTCTGCCACAAATCAGGACTTAATACCAAATCTTTTTCAGGAAAACACTGGTACAGATAGAATCACCTTGAAAATGCATTTTATCTTCAGTGTAGATGGTTATGCCATGCTTAAGGCAAAACCAGCAGGTGAGGAATGACTTAAGCAATTGGAAATTGGTCAATGTTTGCAGAGTTCATCAATCCCAGCTGCTACGCTTGAACAGTTTCAAGACAGAGCAGTGCATGGGGAGCTTTTTGTTTTAACGGCCAAAGGCACTGTTGTAAATATTAGAATTTGGTTTACATAGGTGTACACTTCTTAAAATATGTACCCAAGTTAGAAATTTGTCCTTAAAAAAGACTTGAGCAAACAAAAGTAGAAAGAAGAAAAAGTGACGAAAAGTAAAAATTGGGAAAATTCCAATTTAATAAGTCTCTGTTTAAGCAGCGAACTTAAATGTTAGTACAAATGGTAGTAAATAAAAACACCTTCACTTTCTGTGCATGCATGCCTGAAAACTCCATTGGTACAGTTTATGTCCATGATGTATTAAAAGAGAATTGTGAAATCAAATTTTAGATACATAATTGAACAGGCTTACAAAGTCAAAGATATCACTTCTTTAAAATATCAGAACAATTACTGACTTATAACGCTTATTGGCAACCAATTTATCAGTCCTTTTACATGAACTTCAGAAATGGTCATTTTCATAATTTGATCTTACTTACTGTGTAACAGAGGTTACACAATTTCTCTCCCCTAGTCCATCCTCAAACCGTTGCTGTGTCTCTTGCACTGCAAAAACACACCTTTTGGAAAAGCATCTAATGTTTATTTTAAAACCTTCTCCATGGGGAATTCACAATATTCTTAGAGAAATAATTTTAGTGTCTCATTAGCCTTGCTTGTTAAAATGGGCCTACTATTTCCCAACTAAATTGTCTGATGGCTTTGAGACAGTGGTATCTGAAAACTGACATTATCAAAAATTTTCACTTACATGCATACAAACTACAGAGAAATGAATTTTTAATTCCCCTGTTTAAGCTGCATAGATTCAGCTCTTTAATTCCTGACAGTAAAAGAAGCTTTCCCAATTCTTATGGTTTCTCCACACACTATGTTAAAAATGCTGTATCTATTTACATTGCACATATGGTAGTTCATAACTGCTTTTCTTTCTATTCTGTGTGTATTGTTTCTAACATTCTCCTACAATGATCCATGTTCACCTCAAAGTCCTGTGGTGAGTTACAGAAGTCTCAAAGAATCATAAACCAAATTTTTAAGTTAGAAACTGTTATCATGTGTAAAATTTGCTTTTTTAATATATGGCAATTTCGTTTGTTTAGAGCTGTTATCATAATGCTTTCCTAGATACAGATGCTAGGTGGCCCACTGAAACATGGGCAGTCTATGGTTTAGTAGAGAAAATAAGGTTTTCTATACCTTTTTTTTGAAAACTCTCAAGATGCTTAAGACTGATTATAAGAAAAAATATCTATCTGCAGAATTTTGCAAGAGTGAACTTAATTTGGCTTAAATGGGCAAAACAGGAAGTTAGGATTTTTTTTTAATTTGTAATGCTTCCAAAAAGTTTTTTAAAATGAAAGAAAAATAAATGACTTTCTGAAGTTTTTTAAGAGTAGTTCAGGACATGAGGAACTAATGGGCAAAAGGCCCATTATCATCATTAGTGTTATTATTACTACTAATATTACTAAAGGATGTTCATAAATGTATAATAATGTGTTTGTACTTAGGAATTAAGAAACATTCAAAAAGTATTTTGAAATTATCTGAAAACAAAAGCATTCACCTAAAAGAAGTTTCAATGTTCCAAACATATTTTAAGAAATCAGTGCTTATTTTTACTAATCAAAATGAAGACCTGAGACTTCCAGAAAGAAGTTTGATAACAACAAAATAATACTACCAAACTCTCATTAAGATTTTTTTTCTCAGTGAATTATAGGTTCCACAGTACTTGAGACAAAGGAATGAGGTGGAACATGACAGCATTAGATAAATATTTTTCAGGGTGTTTTTTTTTGTTATATTCATGGGTTCCAACATTAATGTTCAGAGGAAGAGATTATTACAATACAAGAAACAAAAAAGTTAGTAAATAAGTCACTCAAGAAGATTCCTGCTACAGAAATATTGGGAAACAAATGACAGTGAGCTTCTAAGGCCCTATTTATAAAGGGAAGTGTCTGTGTATTTTTACCAAGGAACAGCAGTCACTGACTTGAAATACTTTTTGCCTCATATGTTTTAGTCCCTCAGAAAGTGTGTTTTTAGTAAAGAAAAAAGACAAATATAGAAAAAGAAATTCTTTACGTATCAACAAATGCACCTCCAGAAAATTATGAATAATTGTTATAAAAAAAACTCTAACCCCAGTAACTGATAGTGCATTGATCTTTTTATGAGATTCAGTGGTAAAAAATTTTCTTTGACAATACGTGCTAATTTTTCCTCAAGATTTACCTTAAACATAAATCAGCTTTTCTGATATGAATGTTCTGATAAGGTTTGGGAATGGGAGTGAAATGAGCAGTCCTGATTTTCAGTATAGAGCTGAGGTGAAAAGGTAATAAGAAGACGCTGGAAGAATTTGACCTTTCCTTCCTTCTCTCAACTATTGGATATATTAAAAATTATCATAAATAATAATAAAATAAAACTACAACATTAGTAGCAATATGCCAGAACTAATTTTTTATTTAAATTTAAGAGTATTTTGTAAAAATAGCAATTTCATCATTCTGTCTATCATTAATCACGATGATTTTTAGGTTTCAGTTCCAATTAAATAGACTAAGTACCTTTAAGAATAGGCTTTTAATTTTCAGTTAGTCTTTTTAAATCTAAAAAATAATAAATTTAACACAACATGTCTTCAGGTAATATTTAAATAGGTAAAAATTGGCTGCATTTGGAGAATTTTAAGTGTAAGTGTGGAAATAATATGGAAAAGGGAAAATGAGATCTGAAGAGGAGTGGAAGATAAATCTGGGTACAGGAAATAGAAGATGTTGGAGCTCTGTAGTCATATTTCAAGGAAGATCTCATTAAAATATGTTCACAGATGTTCTGGAGAAAAAATGCCCACTTATAAACACTTCTCCATTCCCACTGGTTCTTTTCCTTCCTTCCTTCCTTCCTTCCTTCCTTCCTTCCTTCCTTCCTTCCTTCCTTCCTTCCTTCCTTCCTTCCTTCCTTCCTTCCTTCCTTCCTTCCTTCCTTCCTTCCTTCCTTCCTTCCTTCCTTCCTTCCTTCCTTCCTTCCTTCCTTCCGACACTTCCTTCCGACACTTCCTTCCTTCCTTCCTTCCGACACTTCCTTCCTTCCTTCCTTCCTTCCTTCCGACACTTCCTTCCTTCCTTCCTTCCGACACTTCCTTCCGACACTTCCTTCCTTCCTTCCTTCCTTCCGACACTTCCTTCCTTCCTTCCGACACTTCCTTCCGACACTTCCTTCCTTCCTTCCGACACTTCCTTCCTTCCTTCCGACACTTCCTTCCGACACTTCCTTCCGACACTTCCTTCCGACACTTCTTTCCGACACTTCCTTCCGACACTTCCTTCCGACACTTCCTTCCTTCCGACACTTCCTTCCTTCCGACACTTCCTTCCGACACTTCCTTCCTTCCGACACTTCCTTCCTTCCTTCCGACACTTCCTTCCGACACTTCCTTCCGACACTTCCTTCCGACACTTCCTTCCGACACGTCCTTCCTTCCTTCCGACACTTCCTTCCGACACTTCCTTCCGACACTTCCTTCCTTCCTTCCTTCCTTCCTTCCTTCCTTCCTTCCTTCCTTCCTTCCTTCCTTCCTTCCGACCCTTCCTTCCGACACTTCCTTCCGACACTTCCTTCCTTCCTTCCTTCCTTCCTTCCTTCCTTCCTTCCTTCCTTCCTTCCTTCCGACACTTCCTTCCTTCCGACACTTCCTTCCTTCCTTCCGACACTTCCTTCCGACACTTCCTTCCGACACTTCCTTCCGACACTTCCTTCCAACACTTCCTTCCTTCCTTCCGACACTTCCTTCCGACACTTCCTTCCTTCCTTCCTTCCTTCCTTCCGACACTTCCTTCCGACACTTCTTTCCGACACTTCCTTCCTTCCTTCCTTCCTTCCTTCCTTCCTTCCTTCCTTCCTTCCTTCCTTCCTTCCTTCCTTCCTTCCTTCCTTCCTTCCTTCCTTCCTTCCTTCCTTCCGACACTTCCTTCCGACACTTCCTTCCGACACTTCCTTCCTTCCTTCCGACACTTCCTTCCGACACTTCCTTCCGACACTTCCTTCCGACACTTCTTTCCGACACTTCCTTCCGACACTTCCTTCCGACACTTCCTTCCTTCCGACACTTCCTTCCTTCCGACACTTCCTTCCGACACTTCCTTCCTTCCGACACTTCCTTCCTTCCTTCCGACACTTCCTTCCGACACTTCCTTCCTTCCTTCCTTCCTTCCTTCCTTCCTTCCTTCCTTCCTTCCTTCCTTCCTTCCTTCCTTCCTTCCTTCCTTCCTTCCTTCCGACACTTCCTTCCGACACTTCCTTCCGACACTTCCTTCCGACACTTCCTTCCGACACTTCCTTCCTTCCTTCCTTCCTTCCTTCCTTCCTTCCTTCCTTCCTTCCTTCCTTCCTTCCTTCCTTCCGACACTTCCTTCCGACACTTCCTTCCGACACTTCCTTCCGACACTTCCTTCCGACACTTCCTTCCGACACTTCCTTCCGACACTTCCTTCCGACACTTCCTTCCTTCCTTCCGACACTTCCTTCCTTCCTTCCTTCCTTCCTTCCTTCCTTCCTTCCTTCCTTCCGACACTTCCTTCCTTCCGACACTTCCTTCCGACACTTCCTTCCGACACTTCCTTCCGACACTTCCTTCCTTCCTTCCGATACTTCCTTCCGACACTTCCTTCCGACACTTCCTTCCTTCCTTCCTTCCTTCCTTCCTTCCTTCCTTCCTTCCTTCCTTCCTTCCTTCCTTCCTTCCTTCCTTCCTTCCTTCCTTCCGACACTTCCTTCCTTCCTTCCGACACTTCCTTCCGACACTTCCTTCCTTCCTTCCTTCCTTCCTTCCTTCCTTCCTTCCTTCCTTCCTTCCTTCCTTCCTTCCTTCCTTCCTTCCTTCCTTCCTTC
This sequence comes from Ammospiza nelsoni, assembly GCF_027579445.1. Taxonomy (NCBI): domain Eukaryota; kingdom Metazoa; phylum Chordata; class Aves; order Passeriformes; family Passerellidae; genus Ammospiza; species Ammospiza nelsoni. The sequence goes on along the minus strand of NC_080669.1, from coordinate 40,564,626 downwards.
CTTCCTTCCTTCCTTCCTTCCTTCCTTCCGACACTTCCTTCCTTCCTTCCTTCCTTCCTTCCTTCCTTCCTTCCTTCCTTCCTTCCTTCCTTCCTTCCTTCCTTCCTTCCTTCCTTCCTTCCTTCCTTCCTTCCTTCCTTCCTTCCTTCCTTCCTTCCTTCCTTCCGACACTTCCTTCCGACACTTCCTTCCGACACTTCCTTCCTTCCTTCCTTCCTTCCTTCCTTCCTTCCTTCCTTCCTTCCTTCCTTCCTTCCTTCCTTCCTTCCTTCCTTCCGACACTTCCTTCCTTCCGACACTTCCTTCCTTCCTTCCTTCCTTCCTTCCTTCCTTCCGACACTTCCTTCCGACACTTCCTTCCGACACTTCCTTCCGACACTTCCTTCCTTCCTTCCTTCCTTCCTTCCTTCCTTCCTTCCTTCCTTCCTTCCTTCCTTCCTTCCTTCCGACACTTCCTTCCGACACTTCCTTCCGACACTTCCTTCCGACACTTCCTTCCGACACTTCCTTCCGACACTTCTTTCCGACACTTCCTTCCGACACTTCCTTCCGACACTTCCTTCCTTCCGACACTTCCTTCCGACACTTCCTTCCTTCCGACACTTCCTTCCTTCCGACACTTCCTTCCGACACTTCCTTCCTTCCTTCCTTCCTTCCTTCCTTCCTTCCTTCCTTCCTTCCTTCCTTCCGACACTTCCTTCCGACACTTCCTTTTTTCCGACACTTCCTTCCTTCCTTCCTTCCTTCCTTCCTTCCTTCCTTCCTTCCTTCCTTCCTTCCTTCCTTCCTTCCTTCCTTCCTTCCTTCCTTCCTTCCTTCCTTCCTTCCTTCCTTCCTTCCGACACTTCCTTCCGACACTTCCTTCCGACACTTCCTTCCGACACTTCCTTCCGACACTTCCTTCCTTCCTTCCTTCCTTCCTTCCTTCCTTCCTTCCTTCCTTCCTTCCTTCCTTCCTTCCTTCCTTCCTTCCTTCCTTCCTTCCTTCCTTCCTTCCTTCCTTCCTTCCTTCCTTCCTTCCTTCCGACACTTCCTTCCGACACTTTCTTCCGACACTTCCTTCCGACACTTCCTTCCGACACTTCCTTCCGACACTTCCTTCCTTCCTTCCGACACTTCCTTCCTTCCTTCCGACACTTCCTTCCGACACTTCCTTCCGACACTTCTTTCCGACACTTCCTTCCTTCCTTCCTTCCTTCCTTCCTTCCTTCCTTCCTTCCTTCCTTCCTTCCTTCCGACACTTCCTTCCGACACTTCCTTCCGACACTTCCTTCCGACACTTCCTTCCTTCCGACACTTCCTTCCTTCCTTCCTTCCTTCCTTCCTTCCTTCCTTCCTTCCGACACTTCCTTCCTTCCGACACTTCCTTCCTTCCTTCCGACACTTCCTTCCGACACTTCCTTTCGACACTTCCTTCCTTCCGACACTTCCTTCCTTCCGACACTTCCTTCCTTCCGACACTTCCTTCCGACACACTTCCTTCCGACACTTCCTTCCGACACTTCCTTCTGACACTTCCTTCCTTCCGACACTTCCTTCCTTCCTTCCTGTTTTTTTCTTATCTAGCAAAATTTTAACTTAGATAGTTAGAAAGAGTATATAGACATTCAAGGATGTAAAGAAATCCTCTGCCGCTCAAAACCACAGGTGACAATTTAAAAGTTATACAAACCTATATTTCCTAATGGCTACATGACATGTTGCATAACAGAGGTGTCTTCAAACCCTCTCTACCTGGGAACACTTGGAAAAAGAAAAAAAATTTTGAGGGTAAATGTGGATAATTTCAATAGATGAAATCCTCTGTAAATACTCTCATTTAGAAGTAAAGGAGTTTTGGAGAGCTATATTTCAATACTTTTTTCAAGGAGTAGCGGAAATATAAAAACAGATGTTTAATGTGCTTTATTTAAGCATCTTAGTTTCTGCACTTTTAGTAGACTTGTCTTCATTTCTCTAAGTTTTCCCTGTAAAAAGTCCTTCAGTTACCAGCTCTATTTTTTTTTTTTTTTGTCTAAAACCAAAATAGTTGCAATTTCTTGAAAGATCTACCTCATATAATGAAATCACATAGGAAAAATCTACCCTTCTATATAAAAAAAGTTTTTGGCTGAAAAAAGGTACAAATGTGGACAGAATGCACATCAGGAAGCAGTTTAAAAGTCTATAATCTGCTACTTGAATGAATTTTATGTTTTTTTAAAAAGATCTGATTGCTTTGAGGGGTTTGATTAATCTTCAACGATAGGTTACCTTCTTTATCTCTTGCTTTACATTTTGACAGCTAATTCTGGGACATTTTAGAGCTTTCCTCACAGCAAACACAGTTTAGACAATTCTCTGCAATAGTGCAGTTAAAGTGTACCCTTTAATGTTCATTATTATTTACATCAGATTTTGTGACGCAAAGTAATGCTGCCTATTGGCACATCTTTCAATCTGAGATGCCTAATGGCAAAGAATATTTCATTAAATATATAAATGCTTCATAATTAAGAGATTTAAAGAGGGAAAAAACCACTACCTTGTGCATTGTGTTTCTATCATAAAATCACATAATTGTTTAATTTGGAAAAATCATTTAAGAGTGACGCTGCCAAATTCCCCACTAAACATATGTCCCTACGTGTATTGTCTACACATCTTTGAAATACCTCCAGGGAAGGTGACTCCAAAACTGCCCTCACCAGCCTGTTCCAATGCTTGTCTTCACTTTTCATAAAGAAACATCTTTTACCACTGTCTCTGTTCCTCTCACTTTTTACTTGGGAGAAGAGTCTGATACCACCTGGCTGCAACCTCCTATCAGGAAGCTGTCAAGTGTGATAAGATCCACACTCAGCCTCCTTTCCTCCAGCTGAAAAATACTGCAAGTCCCTCCCTCAGCTGCTCCTTGTAGGACTGTAATGCTCCAGACCCTTCATCAGCCCACAGCTCCATTGCCCTTCTCTGGACATGCTCCAGCACTTCCATGTCTTTAATGCAGTGAGGGGCCCAGAACTGAACACAGGATTTGAGGTGTGGCCTCACCAGTGCCAAGTACAGGGGTCAATCCCTGCCCTGCTCCTGCTGGCCACACCATTGCTGGCACAGGCCAGGATGCCATTGGCCTTCTTGGCCACCTGGGCACTGCTGGCTCACGCTCAGCTGCTGTCACCAGCACCCCCAGGGCCTTTTCCTGTGGCAGCTTTGCAGCCACTCTGCCCCAGCCTGTGGCACTGCCTGGGGTTGCTGTGACCCAAGGGCAGGGCCCAGCACTGGGCCTTGTTGAGCCTCACACCACTGGGCTCGGCCCATGCTCCAGCCTGTCCAGATCCCTCTGCAGAGCCTTCCTGCCCTCCAGCAGATCAGCACTCCCACACAATTTGGTGTATCTTCAAATTCACTAAGTTTTGAAACATTAGTAATTCTGCTGTCGTCTACTTCAAGATATTCAGATAACCTTAGTAGATGTCTTAAAATTTTGGATATATTTTAAAGTAATGTATGTTTCTTATTCTTAAAAGGACTGGAATATTACTGTTACTTATCTTAAGAGAAAACCAGTACTATCCAAATAGATTTCACTTTAGCATAGACAGGTAGAATATTAGAAGGTGATGTAACATGAACTAGCTTAGAATGACAATTGCTTCATGAGAAAGCAGAGGGAAACCAGGAAATTGAAAAACTAATTTACATGTTTTATTTTGTTCTTTAAAATTCTGTGTGCCTCTGATCAGTCTTACCAAGTTTAATGCTGTAGCAAACAACACACAGTGCCACAGCCACTGCACAATTCTAACTATAGATTTTGCTCTGTGCCATGGGCCGGATTTCTCATTTCATACATCATTTACAACTTGCTGCAGTGATTCTGTGAAGTCATTGCCTATCTCACTAACACAAAGTTAGGAAGAAGTATCATCTTTCCCAATACATGATCAAGCTGTGCACTAGACATCACAGCCAGTTCCCTGTTTCTCTCTACTGAAAGTAAAACACCAGCTATAATTTTACACACTAAAAATCATACCAGCAAGCCTTTGCACCCTGTTCTTGAGTGTCAATGTTAAATTGTAAACAAAGGATGTTAAATTGTTCAACAAAGCTTTTTCTGTCAGGTGCTATATGCTGCCACTCCTTATTTTATATGCTTAGAGACATCCAACAGCATGCAAAAACCACATCTGGAGAGGAATCTCTGGACTGTAGCCAAATCTGTCAGGATTTTTTTATGTTTCTGAAATGCCATTCAATAAAATCAGTGTGAGTTATTTCTACTTTCCTCATTCAGCACCAGCAGTATAATAGCTTAATGGTAGCATGAGACTCAGGGCACAGACCTGGGACAGGCAATCATAGCAATATCTCATTTTCACCCTCGTCTACATGCAGCGAACCAACATTTCAAGCACTGAAAGTAAAGCTGAGTTAAAATAGGCAAACTTACAGCGCTGGCAAGCACAAAGTGTTACTGGACCTCACCTTTGTGTGAAGGAGAATGAAGAAGCTTTGATATTGCTAATTTCACTGGACTAAATCCATCTTTATACCTGGCTGACAGTGTAAATGAAGTTAGGTAGGGAATGAGCATGAAAGATACCCTTAAATATAATCAAATATTTACATTTACTCTAGCTTCTTAGAATCAAATATGTAAGTAATATAATGTAAGCATTAATAATGTAAAGTAATATAATATGTAAATAATTTATCCTGGAAAGGGGACTTTGCCACTACATCAGTTTGTCAGTTTTTAAATTTTTTTTTTTGTCTTTTGTCTTTTAATATTGGTTAGTATATGCCTCAGATAGAACGAGTGTGTTTTTGCCCAATTGAATGAAAAATTCAGTTTTATGCCAGTTACAGCAATGTATAAAATGCAAGATGCTTAAGCATACTGTTGATTCAATTCCCCTATGTATTGTCAGGAATACCCTGGGCCAAAGCCAAAATACTCTTTTGAGAGTTACTATTTTGCAGTCTTCATAATCTAGTAAAATGCATCAATAACATGCTAAAGTTGCAAATACATCTGCTATACTTTTGATCTTCAGTTAATTTCAAAGAGAAAGTGGAAAAATGAAATGTGGATGTCTTGTTTTGATTACTCATTTTGTTTGTTTGTTTTGGTAGATGCTTCCAAAGAATGAAACCTCTGTTTTTCTTTGAAATATACTTGGCATTTAGCTATTCGTATTTCTCCAAAGCTTAAGACTTTTTAGACACATGGAATGATGCAGCCAACTCCTCATTTTGTTCTGGTTCCCTCAAGTCAACAGGCTGCAAAGCAAATGTCTACTTTGTTTTTGACTTGTCTAGAAAAATTGAAACTATGCAAGCCCCACAATTCCCTCTTCTTTTCACTGCTGGCATCACTGATTCTATTTCATTATTTTTTTTCACGATGATGAAGGTTCTCATTGCTCAGGAGATGAAGGAAGTGTTGGGTCATTTTAAGCAGCCTTCTCACTCCATGATTACAGTGCAGCAGGGTATACTGAGGCCCTTAAAGAAAAAACACTCCTCTCTCCTCCCTTTCTTTTCCTGTGTCAGGGAGCAAAGAGCAGGATGAATCAAAGGCACAGTAAGAGCAGACACACAAGAGGACCATTATTAAGCACCCTGAAAGCACAGTTACTACCATGGGAACACACTAGTATTAGTCAGAAAAAAATTAGCTGAAGGGAGATAAATAAAGTAAAATCTCTAACATATATGACATCTCAGAAACACCCTTGAATGACCATTCTTCATAACCCTGTAGGGCACATTATATTAAATGATTGTCACTTATGTAACCATTACCTCAGGTTTCGCTGACCTTGACAGCAAAGCAATAATTACATCTTTGAATGTCACTGAAGAGCTTTTACAAAGTAATGCGAAAGGCAGATAGAACATGCAGAATTTTTCTACTCACTATTCATAGATATATATGGATTGTATAAGCCTATTACAAAAGAAACCTATCTCATGTCAAACTTCATTTTTATGAAGTATTCTGACAATATTGGAGATTCTTAGAGTATGCTGTTACTAGATTTAAGTGTGCAAATATCCTTCATGCATTTCCTCCTCAGCTAAGTTTCTCTTATCTTTTCTACTGCTTTGAGAGAGCTTGAGCCATGGTGACTGCATAAGAGCATCCAGATTTGGCATCACTAAATCGAAAAAAATGCTTCATAAGTTCACTGGCATTACAGAGTTGTTGTTAGACTTATAGTCAATGTCAAAAGTAGGATGATTGCAAACAGAGCTTGGCTTGAGGGAGTAGATTTCCAAGATCAGGAAGTTCAGTTAACTCACATCTAGACCAGCTAGTCATATCCATAGGTAGTTTCACATAATATGAGATACTGTGCTTGAACCAATGTGCTCTGTAATTTGGCTTGCTTATGGCCCACTCTTTTCAGTGTGTATGTTTGTAATTCCAATAAACAGATGAGGAGATACAGTGCATTCACATCCCAGGATGTGATGTGATGATACACACAAAGAAGTATGACCTCCTGTTTTAAGATTAGACAGTAGGCTGCACACTGCAGCAGGCTGCAGGTATGCAGTGCAGTACCAAAAATTGAGGAGCATTCACTTTTTTAAAAGTTGATGCTGTCCATATGCATATTTCCTATTCAGATGAGCATCATCAAGTTGAGTTTATTCAAAACAAGAGTTTCTGCTCCTAAACTGTTCTTAAACAGAAATCCTCTGCTCTTCGCTGAGGCTAAGGTTCTAAGGAATAATCCAGAACCACCTTTCACGAGCTAAAGGATTTTCTGAGCAATATTCTTTTCCTTTATTTGATTAATTTGTTCAGCATGTTTTATTCCTGTGAAAGATGCTTGGAATTATTACCTATCACTAGAACCAACAGTCCCCAGATAATTTTTCCATGTAGAAATTTCATTTAATGTAACAAAGGATCCCAAAAGCAGTTTTTTGCTGCTCAACCTCATACTAAGAAATACAAAGGCCTTGTTGATGATGTGAGGGTTGGCTGCAGTCTTGGCTGTAGCAACCATCATATTGTGCAGTTCACTACTGAATGAAGAGGTATCAGGACAGTGAGTGAGATTACAGCCATTGATTTCAGCAGAGCTAGCTTTAGCTTCTTTGGGGATCTTCTTGGAAGAGTCCCAGAGGAACAGGCCCTTCAGGGAAGAGGGCTCCAAGGGAGTTGGTTGAATTTCAAGGATGGGTTCCTCCAGGCTCAAGAGGCCTGTGAGAAAAAAATCAGGCCAAGGGAGCAAGAAACCTCTTTGGAGGAATAAAGAACTAATAAAGGGAAAACAAGAGATAATTAGCAAATGGAGAGGGACCCTGGTAACAAGCTGTAGAGAAGGCAGTTATTGAAGGCCTTCTTTGCATCAGTCTACACTGATGAGACCATCCTCCAGGAATAACTGACCTGGGAGACCAGGGCAAATTGATGTTGGAAAGAAAACTTCCCCTTCGTCACAGAGGATTGGGCTAGGGTCAGGAAAACATGATATCCACAATTCCATGGGCCTTGATAGCATGAATCCAGAAGTGCTGAGAGAGCTGGCTGATATTCTAACCAGACCATTCTCAATCATCCTTGAAAGTTTGTGGCAATCAGGAGACCTGTCTGAGGACTGGAATACAGCACATGTCACCCTAGTCTTCCAAAAGGGCACAATGCCAGGGAACTACTACCCTGACAGCCTCACCTCAATCACTGGAAAGGTGATGGAGTGAGTGCCTCATTCTAGAGTCCATGACTACCACATGGAAGGCAAGAAGCGGATCAGGGGTTAGCATGGGTTCAGGTAATGTTTGAACAACCTCATTGCCTTTCATAATGAAACAAGTAATCAGATGAATCAGGAGAGAGCAGTGGATAATGTCTATCTCAACTTCAGGAAGGCTTTCGACACTGTCTCTCACAACATCCTCACAAGCAAACTCAGGAAGTGTGGATGAGGTGAGTGGACAGAGAGGTGGATTAAGAATGAACTGAATGGCAGATCCCAGGGGGTTGTAATCAGTAGTGTAGGGTCTGGCTGGAGACCTGTCACTAGTGGTGCCCTCAAGGTTCAATACTGATCCAGTATTGTTTAACTTGAACGTTCATCAATAACTTGGATACAAGTTATTAATGCAAGGAGCTGAGGTCTGCTCAGCAAGTTCACTGATGACACAGAGCTGGGAGCGGTGGCTGATACCCCAGAGGGTCGTGCTGCCCTTCAGAAGGGCCTTGAGAGGGTGGAGAGGTGGGCAGAGAAGAGCTGTGAAATTCAGCAAAGGCAAATGCAGGGTTCTGCACCTGGGAAAGAATAATCTGGGCACCACAACAGGCTGGGAGCTAATCTGCTGAGAAGGAGCTTTGCAGACAAGGACTTGGGTGTCCTGGTGGACAAAAAGCTGTCCATGAGCCAGCACTGAGTCCTGATGGCCAACAAAGCCAACAGTATCCTGGGATGCATTAGGAAGAGCATTGCCAGCTGGTCGAGGGAGGTGATCTACTCAGGCCTGGTGAGGCACATCTGAAATGCTGTGTCCAGCTCTGGGCTCCTCCAAACAAGCAAGACTTGGAGCTCCAGGAGCAAATCCCACCAAGGGGTATGAAGTTGATTAAGGACTGGAGCATCTCTTTTAAAAGGAAAGGCTGAGGGAGCTGGTTCAGCATTGAGAAGAGACAACTGAGAGGAGACCTCATGTCTATCAGTATCTGAAGGGAGGGTTATAAGAGGATGGAATCAGGCTCTACTCTTTGGTGCCAAGCAATAGGACAAGAGGCAAAAGGCAGAAGAAAACGCACACCTGAACATGAGGAAGAACTTCTTTACTGGGTAGGTAACTGTGTACAGAGAATCCCCCTCACTGGGGAAATTCAAGAACTGTGTGAATAACAATGCAAGGTGCTCTGGGATGATCCTGCTTGAAAAGGAAGGTTGGACCAGATGACCCACTGTGTTCCCTTCCAACCTGACCCATTCTGTGATTTGATTTTTCCTATAGCAAAATATTTGTTTGCAGTTTGGTTTTGTATCAGGAAAATGCTCAATAAGAAGATACATTAGCTGCCTCTTATATGAAACACTGGTTAGTTTTTTCCAGTTGAATCATTATTCTGCAATATTATTTTAATCTTTGTTGTAAGAGGAACAATTGTTAGAAATGAAAGAATAGTGAGGGCATTTTATTTTAATTTTTATTTAATAACAAAGTGAGTATAAAAATAATGTTAGTAATTTAAATAATATACCATAAAATAAGGAATCCAATACAATGTGCAAGATCTTGTCATTTTCTTAAATGCTTCTCTCTTTTTATCATGGACAAATATATAAGTAGTTCTTCAAGACATCTATGAATCAATGCTGGTTGTGGCTTAACTGAAGTTCTTATTGGTTGCTCAGGACTACTCTGCCACTGAAGAAGAATCCACACTCTTTAAAATTTACTGCTTCTCAACTACCCCCTCCCCCTTCCCCAGGAAATATAGAAGCTTGGAAAGAAAGAAACAAACAAGCAAAAAGCCTGGAAACAGTAGAAGACAGAAAGCTAGAGAAATAAACCCACAGTTACAATGATTTTGATGCCAATGATTCTTGCCCACAAAGTGCAATTCCCATAATGTCTGAATCTGTAGAAGGAATAGGAGTTTATCTGTTTCCAAGGAGTAATATTGGCACATATTTTCTGATGCCCCTTTTTCTGGAGAGAAAGCTCAGCATTGAAGTATGCGTTGTTTGAAGTGCCTAAGATACTAGCATGGTTTGTTTCTTTTTCAGACATTTTTGGGCACTATTTCTGCTAACTTCTTTACCTATATTGATTAGAAAAACTGTAGTTTTCAAAAAATTACCTGTAATGTTCCTTATAAAGCACTAATGTTAGAGGTCATTTATTGAGACAAGAAATGCAATTAAGAGGAATTAATTTTGGCTAACTGAAATAAATACTAGAAAGCATCAGAATAACCATAAATGCCATAATGGCTCCAGCTAAATGCCAACTGTTTTAATAGCCATCTGGATCAAAATTTAAATCTATAGTCTGTTAATCTTGCTTTCTCTTGTTCTCTCAACACTATTTCCAGTAGCAATCACAACTCAATGTTCTTCTATAAACTGTGAGTGACAGAAAGACATCAAAGCAAAGACATAAATAAGTGGAAGCAGAAGATGCCATACTACACAATGAAACAAGCCCTGTCACCAGGGTTTTTTTAGTGAAAGGATGCACTGCGGGTCCAGTTTGAGTGAATGACCTTACAGAGCCCTTGCTTTGATTCTCCTCCAAGGATAGCATCACATATCAGGATAAGAGTGCTTCATCATGAGAGGAGACCCTATTTTTCAAGATCAATGTTCTTTTCTTTAAATTTTAACAATGGTCGTGTAAAACAGTTTTTACTTCTAGTTTATTTTTCTTGATCACTGCAGACTCTACCAGTCCCTTTTAGGCTGTATGTTGGACCTCCTCTCTACATGAAGTCCTGCTGTGTGCTTTGTCATCTGACTTGTTTTTCTCACAGGACATGTATAATCTATTCATCTTAACATACGAAATGCTCAAATCTTCCTTACTAGGCAAATTTTGGTTTATTCCCAGGTTTCTGAAAAAGGTTTCTGAAAACTTCAAACTAGAATTTCTAGCTTTATAAATAGAATTTCTAGCTCTATAAAGTTGGGTCCACTAGTAGCTACACCTTACTGAAGGAATCTACATAGCCTTACAAAAACAATACTTCCAGCTGTGTTTTGATGTTTTCCTGAGACTAGAAAGCACATGAGAGATTGAGGTGCTGAATCTCATGCCGGTTTTGTAGTATGTGTTTTCCTCTGGTTCAACAATTCTGTCATCAAAAAAGCCCAATAAAAAATGTCTGTGTTATTTATTTCTTTGGTATATGCACATTACACATGAAACTGTAAGGCCCAGTCTAGCACCCAGTTATGATAATAAGCGATTTAATACTGATTTTGATACCTTGCATTGGGGTGTGGATTTAGGTAGGAAATTCAACAGAAAAAGCAAATGTTAAAAATCTGACTATGTATCTTCTCTGTTGTGGCAGTGTCTTATGTTCCCAGAAATCAGGAACAAAGAAATTAAAATAAACTTTTCTCCTGTTACTTCATACAAGATTGACTGCTTCTAGATGGAAAGGTCAATACATATCATATTAGTAAAGAGAAATGTAAGAAATCACAAAGCACAAGACACAAAATCTTTTCTTCATACACATGCATGCAGAGACTGAAACAAAATTTTTCCCTCAGGAAAGAAAAAGCAGAATTTTTATCTTATACAATGTTAAATATTTTGTACCTTTCAAAACTCTATTATTACAGAAGAAAATACAATGGTATATTCTTTTTACTTGAAGCAGACTGGTTCACCGAAAAAGGCAAGGGGAGTCCCTTCTGTTAAGAATCTGTTTCACATTTTGCATATCCATTTGCTAATGGACAAAGAGTTGAGTGTATATTGCATTGCAAAAACGTAATTTCATCTAGGAAAGGGTAACAGGAAAAAAAAAGGTGGAAATAATAAAAATATTATCTGTTTTCGTAGCAAGGTTGTCATTAACGTCCCCGGGAAAAAATGATGCAAATCTCTGCTAGGAATATTGCATGTGCCCAGCCTAGATACACAGAGTGGGCTTCACAATCTCAAAAGACTCCTCTTTTCCTCATACTTCTTGCACAGGTTCTTGGGATTTTCAAGACAAGTAGTGGCTTATGAGACAAATAGTTACTAAAGAGGTTGTCTGTGTGGGAAGCAAATTACTGTCATTGTTCAGATGAAATCTGGATTGCTGAAAAATTCTGCTTGGAGCAATATCCTGGACTGGGTTTGAGTAAACTGATGTTTAAAGCATTTTCTGTTTGTTCCTATGTTTGTCTTAGTTTTAGGGGTTTTGTAATTTTGCTTTGCTTTCTGTCAATAAAGGAAAGCCCAAGGGAAGAGGTGAGTTTTAATTGCAAATGTACATTCTTTGTTTTAGAACAGGTTGGAAAGGAGTAGCAGATGGATAATATTTGGGACATTTTGTCAATTCATCTGTTAATAAGTGAGACACTAACACTGGCTACATTAACCAAAGTCCTTCTGTCTCCTGCACTGCCAGCAGCCCTGAAGATATCCTCTGAGAATGTTTTTGATGATGGACAGCTCTGATAAAAATAGTAATATTTTCTATAGTCAAAATCAAGACCTCTTTTGTGATACCTTATTATTATTTCATCACAGAAACACATTCATTTTTACCTGCATTAAAGCTTAGTGAACTTGCCCAGACAGAACTAATGCAACATATGGATTACAAAATATTTTTCTACCATTTCTGAGAAACAAGCAAATATGTTACCAGGTGGTTGCTGCTGTTGCTGATCTAGCTGTTGTCAACCTATCTGATACTACTTCATATTCCCTGGTGTTCCTAAGACCTGTTGTTGCATGGTATGTACCTAAGATATCTTGGATGTCTCTTTCAACAAAGGGTCATAGAACAACACAGTAACTTTAAATATTAGTAGAAATCAAGTAGTGTTTTATTTGCATTTTGATTAGTGATTTGGAAAGAAATGCTGGGTTATGAAAAGAAGTATTATCAGAATTCTTTTGAAAACTTCAACTTTTCTATCCTTTTGAAACATTGTAAACTACAAAATATTCTAGCCATAACACATTCTAACACACGGTAAGCTAACACCTGGCTATGTAAATGAAATGTAATTGCTATATCATGAGATGATGTACACAGCCAATTCCTCGGTTCACATGCAGCATTTTCCAGTGTTTGAGCATGGTTAGTATGATCAAATGATGCTGCCAAATATTGTGATATCTATGTGCTTTACAAGCACATAGGTACCACAATAATGCGTAGACATATTATTTGGCTTACTATTCATAACGCAAAGGTGAAATTAGGGAATTCAAAGCTCAGATCTTGAAACTCGTGTGGGATATCATAAAATCATAGAATGTGCTGCATTGGAAGGGACCCACAAGGATCATCCAAGTCCAGGTCCTGGTTCTGCACAGAAGAACACCAGACTCTCACCATGTATCTGAGAATATTGTCCAAATGCTCCTTTGAACTCTGTCAGGCTGGTGCTGTGACCACTTGCCATGGGAGCCTGGTCCAGTGCCCAATCAGCTTCTGGGTGAAGAACTTTCCTCTATCCAATCTAAACCTCCCCTGACACACCTTCATACCATTCACTCATATCCTGTCACTGGTCACAAGAGGGCAAAGACTGGTGTCTGCTCCTTTGCTTCCTCTCATGAGGAGGGTACAGACTGCGGTGAGGTCTCCCTCCAAACTGTTCTTCTCCAGGATGAACAAGCCACTCAGGCTTGAGGAAGCTTTTCACATGGCTTCCCCTGTAGGCCTTTCACTGTCTTTGTGGGCCTTTTTTGGATGCTCTGTATATCTTGCATTGTGCCACCCAAAACTGCACACAAGACTCAAAGTAAGACTGCACCACTGTGGAGCAGACGGGACTATTATGTCCTGCAACAAGTTGGCAATGCTCTCTTTGATGCACTCCATGACAATGAGAAGAAAGGCTGAGGAAAATCGGAGGCCAGTGCTCAATGGAGAAGTGAATTTACTGAGAAAGGATGAGAAAAAGCTGAGGTGCTTGATGCTTGTTTTGCATAATTTTTTGCTGATAATATCTGTCATCTGATTTCCAGGGCCTAGTGATAAAGCTGGTGAGAATGTACCAGACCCTGGGAAGTTTCTGGTGTTTGGGAAAATACAAAGGTTGCACCAACCTTTACACAGCTCAGGCAGGAGGACTGGGGGAATTGGAGGCTAATCAGCTTTCCATAATACCTGGGAATATGAATTTAAAAGTTTCTTATAGCCATTTCCAGACACTTGAGGAACAAAGATGTGACTTGGAACAGCTGGTATCTTTTGGCCAAGGACATATTATGACTGAAAAGCCTGACAGCTTTCCATGATGAAATGACCAACCCAATAGATAAGGGGACAACAGGGAATATTTATTAAATACCTGGGCAATTGGATCCAAGCAAGTCTTTGGACATCATCAGATTGAGGTAGAAATGTCAGTACTCTGAAGGGCAGTGTTACTGTTTGTAGAGACTTCAATAGGGTGGACGAGTTTGTAAGGTTCAGCAAAGCTACATTATTTTGTTTTTTTTTAATGGCCAATTCTAATAGTAATGCTAGAATTTGTTCCAGAGAATTATTTTTCTCTTAATCATAAATTCAAGATGTAGTCTTTTTTTTTAAGAAAGACAGTAATGTCATCTGCTCTTGTCGCTGTAAGGTTTGCTGGAAAACATTTGACACTACGCCATCTATCCACAGATCTACCCCACAATGTTGTTATTCTAAGAGAACACAGACAGATGATTCACATTTTGGCAACCCTATTTCATGCACTGTCACTCATCTTAGACTACTACTTGAGCTACAGAAGTTCTAGTATTTGATTTTTAATACTTTTCAAATTTTCTCTATTCCCATGTGGCTGGTAAAGGTTACTGGAACATAGTTACAATGCCAGTTCTAACCATTCCTGCTAAAACAAAACAAAATCCACAAGTATAACTAACAAGCTCTTACTTGATCTCAAAAAATATGTGCTTCCTTTCTCTTCTGCCAATATTCTTCAAGTAAATGAAAGTCTAATATAGAAATAAACAGAAAAATGAAAGACAGTAAGAAGCAAAATCCTTTCATTTTTAGTAGTCTGTCCCTGCTCTCTTTTTGTCACTGGTTGTAGCATACACTTTCAAGTGCCTTGGAAAACATCCTCTTTCATTACTGGATCAGAGAAAATAACATTTCCTGTTTTCTTCACTCCTTGTATACAAGGTGAGCATCATAAGACTCATACATCTCTCCTCCTTTACTGTCCATTAAGGTTATATCTTGAAGTAACTTTCACAATCTTGCATGTCTTGCATTTCCTCACAGACCACACTTGCATGATTTCTCCTAAACTTAGGTCTGCAGTTGTCATGCCTTGAGAATGAAACTCTCCAAAGAGATTCACTAGATAGACTACAGATCAGAAATAGAGGGGTTAGTATATGGAACAAATATGAAAAGTTATTTTCCTATGTATTTATCACATACAGCCTGTTACAAAACTGATACCTTTTGGAGATGAAACAGAAATAATTAATATATTTCCTTTTATATGACCTTTTTCTATGACTCATATATCTATCCAAATATGCCTAAAGAGTTGATTGGTCTAAGACTGCCCGATTTTATCAAACGCATGACAGATTGTTTTAGAATGGCATGTGGCTAAAATAAGCATTGTGTTAAAAAACCCTATGATTTTGTTAGTAGATATATAATAAATATACATTCATACACAAAGAACATGGTACTCAGAGGGGAATACAAATATATTTCACTACCTAGGAAGATAATGAAATTTGTCCAATGTCCAGTTTTCATTGGATATGAGCTAAAGGCTGCTTCTTTTGCTATCTTTTTTTGTATGATCTTCTGAAATGTCTGCATCTCGACTGCATTCCCAAATGCTTATAAAAAGCCTAAAACTAGGTAAAATGCTACTATTCTCTTTTCCTGTGTGACAAAACAATGTACTGAGTATATAGAATCACTACAGCAAAGTTGCAAATGGTATATGAAATTAAAAACTGCTGTCCAGTGCACAGAGAGAATACAGACAACAATGTAGTTATTGCTATGTTGTGGTATTTGCAGTGATATTTAAATTAGATACATTCTTTGACAACACCCAAGCAGATAAACAAAACCCCAAAAAGCCAGAGGAGAAGTATTAAAAAATTGCAGGTGGGAGAAATTAACCTCCCTTTCCCTATTTTCTCCCTCCTTCCCTACCAAAATTCATTTGAAGAGCATCTTAAATGGAGACCCGGGCTTGGGCAAAGTCCCTTACCAGCAGATAGCTGCTGCACACTTAAGCATAACTGCAGGGGACATGCACAGGCATATGGAACATCCACAGGTGGGAAGAGGAGATCTGAGAAAATTAACTTTGTCTCGAATAGTCCAGATTGAAAACAGGTGAGGAGCTGAACTCAAAAGCTGTACTGCAAAGCTGTCTCCAACCTGTCTCCAGGTTCTGTGGCTACACAACCAGGGTAACAAAAGTAAAAAATTGGCTTTTGAAGCATCATCATTTTAAGTCTATTAACTTTGATGACGTGGGAAAACCAACCAATTTATCTACTCTCATCTAACACTGTTATCTCAAATAGAGAAAGAACATAAAAAGATAAAACTGAGGATAAAAAGAAGAAACATGTGAGGAAGTGTCCATGCAAATCTTTGGCATTTCATTTTGTATTTTTGAAGTCACTTTATTTTACCAGAAAGGCATAGAAAATGCCTAAAAGTCAGCATAGTTTGATGCGAGATATTTCTAGCAGTAGATGGTGAGCAATTATTTAAAGTCTTTTTCTCCATTTATTGACTGGCTACATAATTTTTTTTTTTATTAGCTTTCATTTTATATTTTCCGTCTATCTTCCTTTGGTTTTCAACTTTACTAATCTGACCAGGCATCAGTGCTAAGGCTCCTGTCTTACAAGTTACTGTTACATACTTGTCATTTTCTGAGTTTCTGGATTATCTAAAGATTATCTTTAAAATTATATCCTTTTATCCCCCATTTTTCCATCTTTATATTCGGAAAGTGTGACTCAAATGGAAGTGAGTACTGCTGACACACAGTATAGTAAAAGTGATGCATACCTGGCAGAGTGGTAGTCTAGAATGTCACAAACGAGCTGGGGTAGGTACATTGGCATTATCCAACCAGAAAACTGGGAAAATTTGATTTTGCTTTTAAGGAAGAAATAGAATAAGGTTCTATCATTCATTTTAGCATATTGAGATGCTATGAAAGCACTGTTTTTCTAGTGTCCTTAGTTTACTCTCATAGCTCAAAGACCTCCCTTTACAAGTCACCAGAATGAATGTGTCTCTTTTGAAAGTTTCCACAATATTATGTTGTTGAAATAAGTAATATATGTGTTTATGGAGGGCCTCAATCTCTTATATTAAGTTCATTTTGCATGGGTAATGAGGTTATCCAAGCTAATGCATTAATATTCAAAGTACACTAAAGCTTTATGAATATTTTTAGAGATTATGTATAAAACTAAAAGAACTCAAACAAAAATTGTAATAATGCATTTTAAAAATGAAGTAGTTTTGGACAGTACCCTAACTGTCATACTGTCTAGGTACATAAGTGCTCTTACATCTGAAAACTAGCTACTGAAAATACCAGAATAGGATGCACGTATTAAAGGAGATATAAAATAAACTTTGAACTGGATATAAAAGAATGATTAAAGTAGCCCTGTAATTATTGACTGTCCTAAACTAAGGTGAATCTCCTTGGTATGTATTTGCCATAGCCATCACAAAAAATATATCCTATACTTTACTCAGTGAAGCAGAATAAATCTGTCTCAACAATGGGACCACCACCTATGTGTGCAAAAAAGGATTGTGTGGACTAAATTTATTTAGTTGCTTCCTTCTGCAAGAAAGTGCAAATAAAAGCTGAGGGGCTCTAGAATTTCCAGTCAGCCTGCACATCTAGGTGGGCATCCATAGTGAACAAAATTCAGATTCAATGATCTTTTCCATTTGTCAGAACAACATAAGATGCAGCCTAAGCACCCTTTTTTCTTCAGCTTAGAGAAAGATTTGTCTTTCAAGGTTTTACAAGCACTTTTGTTTTAAGAATTAAGCAGACTCAGCAGGGAGATCTTTTTAGGGTGGATGACATTTTCAGAAAATTATTATACATAGCACAATTATAGACTTGAACAAATAACTGATTTCTTGGTTCATTGGCAATTCAGAAAAGAGGAATTTAGCAAATGCAAGGTGAATTTTAATTCATCCTCCAACTCAGCAAACAGATCAAAGCTGAATTCTTTGGTATGATATGAAATATTTGCTACAAAATTATTATTTAATTGCAAACATGAAAATTTATAAAGGCTTACAGAGATAAAGGAAATGTAAAAGCAAATATTAATTTAAGTATTTAATTTTTAAGAAATCCTCAGCTTTTACATTTTTTTCATATGAGCTATTTTGTCAAACATTCCAGTGGATAAAATATTTTGATGTTTGTAAACTTATATTTTCCACCAAAGCAAATACAATAATGCTGAAAATCTTTATATATGGGTAATATTGCATTAGGTACAAAACTTGATTCTAGACAATCTAAATGTTGTGATTTCAGTGTCCACTTTAAATTATAAATCTTCAGAAACAGCATAATTTGCATACATTCCAGAAGTTAAATTGTACTGATAAACAAAATGAATGTGTGATAGGAGTTCTAAACTAAACTTTTGTCTAATTCACTTTTAGATTCCAGTTATCCAATATCTGCCTGAACTAAATGTTTCTGCCAATAGGGTTTTCTTCCTTAGTTCCAAATCAGGATGGACTCTAATGGCCCGTTCCATACCAAGAAGGAAATAGCAATTAACTTGCAGTCTTTTGAGGATTCTGACATATGTCAGCAGGCTGCAGTAACAAGAACCATTCAAAACCTTATCACACTCAGGTTGATTTGAAAGTCATATACCTTTCTTAGCACGCTGCCTACTTGTTCCCAGTGGTGAAGCAACGGGGACAATTTTCTGCAGCACTACAGGATATGCAAAATGTTTGAAGAGGAATGTTTAAATCACTACCATCTGGTGGAATTCAAGTGGATTCTTTATACCATCTTTGAGGAGCTCAGTGGTAGCTACTGAGAACTACACTTAGTACGCTGTGAATAGAGATAGTATTTTAAGATTCATTTCAGACAACTCTTCAGTATTTGCTGTGAATCTATCACCAATTTTGATATCCTCCAGCTGTTTCATTATTTTGGCAAAAAGTATCAGATTAAGATGTTTGATAATTCAAAGGATCTGGCTAAATAAAGATGGACATTGCTATCTGCATGCTGTACTATTCCATATTTTGCTCCTTTGAGTTTAGTCAACTTGCCCCTTTAATTGTCTCATGAATTTATTGCAGTACCAAGGAATATCAACACAGTCTTTCCTATGTACTTGATATCATTAAATTTTGTTTGACTTTTTAAACTGCTTCCTTAAATTTTATTGTAAAATGCTGATGTGTGAGACGGCATGCAACAGGAAGTGGGTATTAAGAAGTTGTAAATGTCCACAGTAATTCAAAACTATTATCTTTGAAGACCTTTATTCTGAGCCTCCTGTATTGCTAGAGAAAAAACTGCATCTCAAAAGAGAAATATCACTGATGTGATTAATTGATAAAAATTATCTTTAAATTAAAATTCTAAATCTATTAAGGTAAAGGTTGAAATATCCCTCTGAGAATAAAAATAAAAATTGCATAGGAATTCATGTGTGAGCCAATGAATCAGAGAAAGTCTTATTCTTCATAAAAGTCTTTAAACCAGTTCTAAGTAATACCTTTTCCTAGTTTCAAAAATATGGATTTGGGGATTGTACTGCAAAGTGCAAGACAGATGCTTTAGATACTGACATAAATCAGTCTAGATAAACAGTGGGGTATATATCTAGATATCTAGATATATCTATATCTATGTCTATATCTATCATCTAGAGATCTAGATCTAGATGGTATAGGTATATATATGACAGATGCATATGTGCAGATATTTCAACAGTTCCTTTTTAATTTATTTGGATATTCATAAGATTGTGTTTTATTGATCAATATAAATGCATAATTGTGAGCAATGATATTTGGTCACAAATATATTGCTGACAATGATATTGCTATATTTTTCGCTCTTGATTGCATAGGTAGGATTTCTTAAAATGCCTAAGCAAGTCTTAAGCCCCACTGAAATTCACTGAGTACTGATAAACTTCTGTGCCCTTTTGATATAGATATAACTGTATTCTTGATGTTATTTCCATCCCTTTTCTGGATCTTCTTCTTTGTACATAAGTTTATACCTAGACCGTAAGATTCAAATATGTTTTATGCTTCCAAGTCAAAAATATTTTCTTGGTTCATTACTAAAGATTAGCATATTATTTGAGGGGTTTATATGCCCATGATGGCCAAAGAGTTTATTCACTTAAAAATGTATTAGACTAATGCTGAGAAAATGCTCAGTATTTATAGTGTTTTGCATACTTATCATACTATTCTAATTAATGTAGATTTAAATCCAGGCAGTCTGGTTCACTAATTTGCCATGATAGTAATAATAATTTATTATTTAATATGCAAAGACAGTGTGCTTAATCTTTGTAAGGTGTGTTAAGAAATCCTAAAGAGTTTTTTAAGCCAAATGCATTTGGAAAGTAGGCAATTAAAGGATTTGGATGCCTTTGTGAGAACTTTCAGTAGTTTTCCTACTGTCTAAAGAGCTGCAGAGGATATATTCAATTTTAAGAATTTCAAAATTATCTCTGACTCTGATGTTGTTATAATCCCAATAAGTAATGTCGGAGGAAATGTTTAAGTGAAATACCTACTCTTGAGAGTCCAGATTTATTCTTTGCATATTCCCAAAAAGTACTGAAGATACTATTTCAGAATTATGTGCTTTTCCCCATCAAATTGGTGAATATAAATTCAAAAAATAATTATTTCCACTTTTTTTTTTCTTTTTATACTTTCTTCATGGTTTTGCAATATAATGTGCATGGTTTTGTATGGAGGAACTGTGATAAATTACAATGTAGGAAACATTGCTTGTGTGGGATAGATAAGAAATAGGTACACTCATGTAGGCAGGAACAGATAAATTCTCTTTATCTGAATTTATCCTTCACTAGGTTCAGGTTTTCCTGGCCTTTGTAGTGGTCTTGCTATAGTGAAATTGATCCCTTAGATACACCCAGTCTTTTTGTTACTGCTAAATGATGCTAAATCAGAAAGACCCATTTGAACAAATGCTCCGTCACCCCATGATAAATGGTGGTGTCAAGAACATACAGTGACCTCTGAACATAAGAGAAAAAACCTCACACCTTATTCAGAGATATATGTTGATTAGGGATGTTTCATCCTGTAAGAAAAAAACTGGTGTGTGGGCAAACTATAAATTCTGGAGTTCATACACACAGAATAAATTTTGTCTGTGCAAGTAATTCCAATTGAAAAGGATGAAAGGAAATATAGAAATGAAATAGATAACTGAGTTATGGGATTTACAGGTATTCTGTATTTATTATAACTGTAATTTTGAACAGTTTAAATAAGCCATCCAACAAATATAAAACCTTTGATTAGAGAGAACCACTACAAAATTAGAGGAACTTTGTAACTTGGGAATTTAGAGTGTTTGGCAATATGTATCAATAGGATAACAGAATGACAGCTTCCGCTATGCTCAAATATTTTTTGTTTCCAGGAGTGAAATCGAATGTATATCTAAACAGCATATTATATTCACCTTGTGCAAGAGACTGAAGATGAATAATTTAAATAATTATAAATACAGACATAATATCGCTTGTGTGCATAAATGAAAATTTGAGGTAGGATAGTAATATCCTTCACATTATGCACTTCTAAAAAAATAACAAAAACTTCTGTTATTTTGTACAAGATTTCTGTCTCTTGTACACAAGCACATATGCTGAGAACACACATCGACTTCAGATAAATAAAGAATATAGGAAAATGAAGTAATTAAAAAACAAAGTCTTTCATCTCAGATTATGACTCTTTCTGTCCAGGACCATATCTAGAGCTGGCTGAATTGAATTTTCAAGAGTACAGGGAATTTCAGATACAAACAAGTAAGTAGAATGTGAAATATAATACCACAATTTTCAGTTGGAGTTATACATTATATGAATTCAAAGGGAAGCGAAAAAAAAAAAAAAAAGGAGAAAGTTTCCTCCAAACATTCCAAAGGCTTCCCGTTTGATAATTTTCTCCTTGCAATAAACGACTTTAAGTTGCTTTTATCTGATTTAGCAAGATAGAAATTTAGCATGTGATGAGAAAAACAGTAGGAAAATTTTCACAGGCCTGGCAACAGCACCTGGATTCCGCGAGCGCCCCAGGTGTGCTCCCTCAAAAGCTAAATAATCCTTTCCAGAGGCAGGAATTTGTAAGTTTTTACCTGGGGAGGGGGAATTAAAAAAGGATCCTGACCCACCCTGGAAGACACTGTGACAATAGATTAGTTTTTCTCAAACTTGCCTATCTTTCAGAGCATTAGAAAACTTAACGAAGTGTAATGCTTAACTCTTGACCTTGATTTTTCAGATGGTCATTGTAATTCAAATCCTTTACACCAGTGTATGTGAGTAAACACAAGTATGTCTCAAAGCACTATCAGAATCAATAATTTTTTTCACCTTTTAAAAAATCTATTCCTCTTAAATTTCTAAACCATCTGGTTGACAGAATTTTTTTTAAATTTTAATTACTGTTTATTCTAGAATACTCCAATCTTCCTTTGAGATGCGGGATTTGTTGGCTTTTGGTGATGGCTTGAAGAGTCAGAAATTCATTGTTGTGCCCATCCAGAAGACTTAGTCAACTCAGAGCTAAGGATAGTCTCCATTGTAAATTGAAAATAGGTGTGCAATTGTTGTTTCTTTATTTGCATTATCAAGTATGCAGCAATTGAAAAAAATGCTCATTAAGATAAACTGTGAAAAGGCAAATGAACATAGAAAGGTGACTGGAAACACACTGTCCAAGCAAGGCATCAAAAATATATGCTGAAAGAACTGTTTACTAATTCTCTAAGAGTTCAGGTAAATGTACAAAGATATGCTTTTCTCTCTCCAAAGAGCAGCACATTTCTTTTTACCGATAATTTTCTTGTCCTGTGGGTGACACAAACACCAACAAGCGAGTAAGATCTTTACATGGGAACTCAGTTCTCCAAAACAGCTTGCATGAAATTTCTTGAACAGAAATAGACTAGCACAGAAGTAACTAAAAAATATGTTTTATCCATTCACAACAAATTGGAATAAAACAGATATCACTGATTTCATATTAAGTCTTAAACTCTGCAAGAATTACATCTCATTAATACTGCTCATGGGCTTAGAGAAAAAGTATGTAATACATAAAAGAGGAGGAAAAACAACTGCATGCAAATGGAAGATTTTTAGCAGGAGAACAGAAAATATAGTGACCTTCTCAATTCATAAAATGCTAAAATTAGCTTAAAAACTTGTCTACAAAGCACTCCAGACAATATTTAAACCTCTAAAATTTTTAGTGAGATTCCCTAGAATTCATTCAGTTTGGATTACTGTTGAAATCTTTCTAGGCAAATAAAATTATTTTGCAGTATTTCAGGGCTTTTTTTGTTTTGTTTTGTTTGATTTTTTCCTTTAGTTTTTTTGTTTGGTTTGGGTTTTTTTACTTATTATTATTCTTGAAGGATTTTGATCACAATATAATGTTTCTTTACTGTAAGTCAAGATACCATAATAATTCTAGAATTTTAAGTGCTCCACAGGAAAATATTAAAACACATGGTAAAGTATTCCCTAAGGATAATTTTGAAATTCTATTTTATTAACAAATAAACAAACTTTATATTATGGAAATACAAAGCTCAGCTATTGAATTAAATAGAATCAGCACATGGAGTTTCTAAACAGCTAAATTATCCATCTTTGGCAAAGAATCACATGCAGGAGCTACTTGAAAACAAACTTTGCTAGAAGCCAGAGGAGAAAGATATGGATTGTCACTTGGGTTAGGCAGAATGTAGAGCCTCACAGGAAATTAGGCAGGCCACAGATTGTGTAAAAAATACTGCCAGTGATAGGGTTACGGTGACTAAGAAAAAAAGCAAAAGTAGAAAATTTCCATTTTGCCTCTAAATAAAGACGCACGCTAATTTAACCTGAAACCAGCTACTTTAGAAGGCATGTAAGACATAAACATTGTTCTGAAGTTCTTCCATGAAGAATGTGAAGATAGTGGTATGAATTAAGAACAGGCATCTCAAAATGTTGGAAGAGAAAATGAGTGCCCAAATTGCTGTCTAGAAATGCATTTTATTAGGATGGCCATCATCTCATATGCACTACCCCTTTCACTCCATGATTTGTTTGCTTATACACATACCAAACCTAATAGGTTTCCTTGGACATGGGCTCAGCTGTTTCCACTGAGACTGACTTGATTTATTTTAATGAATTTTCAGAATAATCTCTTCTGGACATTAAGTATGGTTTCCCAAATTTCTGAACAAATTTCTGAAAATAGTTAAAATTTTAAATTTCCATTAATTTTTAATTGTTAGATGGTACTATTGTGTGTTTATGTGAGTGTATTTCTATTCACAAATAGTGTTTCATATGTTTAATTGCATAAAGGTTGAGATTTTTTTATGAGTAGGAAAAGAGTTGAAAATTCATCTCCTGAACTGTTGAAAGTTCCATCAAAAATAAATTGCATTTTAAAAAATATTTACTGTCTGCCTATTTTCTTGTATCATTCCCCTTTGTATTGTGTTTTCAAAGTGAGGAGAAAATTGAATAAACTAGAAATCTATGAAAAAGAAACATCCTAATGGAAATAACCTAGAGGTTGTGTTACTGAGGTTGTGTTACTCTTCTGCCTGTGCTTTCATGTAGTAAAATGTCATGGGATTTTGTATGTTGATTTCAGTGGTACCTGCAAGTGTTTTGCTGAAAATAACCTCTTCTCTCTTCTCTTCTCTTCTCTTCTCTTCTCTTCTCTTCTCTTCTCTTCTCTTCTCTTCTCTTCTCTTCTCTTCTCTTCTCTTCTCTTCTCTTCTCTTCTCTTCTCTTCTCTTCTCTTCTCTTCTCTTTCTCTTTCTCTTTCTCTTTCTCTTTCTCTTTCTCTTTCTCTTTCTCTTTCTCTTTCTCTTTCTCTTTCTCTTTCTCTTTCTCTTTCTCTTTCTCTTTCTCTTTCTCTTTCTCTTTCTCTTTCTCTTTCTCTTTCTCTTTCTCTTTCTCTTTCTCTTTCTCTTTCTCTTTCTCTTTCTCTTTCTCTTTCTCTTTTCTTTTTTTCTTTTCTCATTAAGAAAGAGTTTAGTAATGGTGGAAGACTCCTTTCTCAGGACTCAAGCTTTCACAGATTAGAAAACTGCTTTGTAAACATGTATCTACAAATACATTCTTATTTGCTGTTTATAACAAACTTCCTCTTTTGGAATTCAAAAATCATGTGGAAAGTCAGCAAACCCTGACAAATAAGCCAAAGTCAACTTAGGAAACCAATACTGAGTGAATAGTTTCTTCATAATGAAAAGAGTATCCTGATAAAATACCCACAGTGAATTTTTGTCTATACTGTTTCATCCTTAATATGTTAAGCAATAAATCTTATTGAGTTTCCCAAAAATTGTAGATCTAATGATTAATTTTCAGGAAATCAAATTTAATCAGATTTCTACCATACAAAAGTAGGCCATTATAGCCTTACTTGGAAAATTACTGACGAGAAGTAACAATATGACCTGCTACATGGAACAGCACAACTGGCTTCTTATAGGGCATATCTTATACTAGATCAGAGCATCTGCTGATAAAATAGCTGGGAAGTTATCCTAACTATTTTTTGTTAGGAAACTATTTGTTTCCTAACAAAATAGTTAGGATTAAAGAAATAGTTTGTTAGTTATTTTTTTTTTAAAGCTAGATGTATTTCTGTCATATTTTTCAAGTGCAGAAATGTGATGAAAGTGTTATAAGCAATCATTTCAATGTTTTCTGTAAAAGTACATATTCAAGGCTTAGCCAATATCAATCAACTCTATAGCAAAGATAAATGACATTTAATTAATAAATTCCACCTTCATTTGTCCAGCTGGCCAGCTAATCTTTTCCCACTTTCATCACCCCTTTTTTTCTTATAAAGAAAGACGTGTAAAATATTGTGCAAAACTGACACAGAAACAAAGCAGTTTCCAGTATCTTCATAAAACTAAGAGTATCTGATTAGCTACCTCATTTTTATAATGTGCATGTTTGGATAAATACCACAAGCTAAAAGCATTTCCCTCTCTCCCTGCATTTGATCAATTGAAAAATACATCTGTCCAAAATGGTAGAGGTAAATATACATATACACGACTGTGTTACAAATCAGTTGCAATAAGACTTCCCTGAGGTAGCTTCTCTAAATAGGGCATAGCAACATACATTAATATAAATAAATGTACATGTAATCATACACATTTTAGCACAAACCCAACCCCCCTAAGAAAATCTAAAACCTCAGTCACCTTACTGGACAAAGTGAACAACCACAAGTAAAGTTAATTTTAATAGACAGAATGATGATTGTAATAGAAAAAACTAGGTGATGGTGTATTCTGGATAGAATTGAAATGCACTGTAGGGATGCAGCCTGTACTTTTTCAATATCAGGAAAGGTGTAAATTTTAGAAAGTTTGCTGTTTATCTAGTTTCTTTTTTAAAGCTCATAGATTTTATGCTTCACATTCAAAAATTACTTCTTCATTTGAGGAGTTTGAGGGAAAGAAAACTATAATAGTTACAGGTTATAATGAAGTGATATTCTGGAGGTCAAACTGACATATTGCTTAACATTTTATTTTCTGTTGGAACTGAGGCACTGATATTCATTTATTTACCCTCTTTTACACCAAATTCTCATGCCTTAATTATCCTTAGACCTTAAATAACTACTCCACCTAAACTCTCACAAGAAGGGAAGTAGAGAATTATTAACAAAAAGGAAGGTGGTGTTCTGTTAACGTTTGATCAGTGTGAACTTTTGTAGGTGTATTATAGTGATTAAATTTAGACAGAATCCAATGTTTTTAGGTTATCTTTTAGGTTACAAAGAGTATTGTAGAACCAGTTTCAACCATAATACATATTTCTGACAGCTCC
This sequence comes from Ammospiza nelsoni, assembly GCF_027579445.1. NCBI lineage: Eukaryota > Metazoa > Chordata > Aves > Passeriformes > Passerellidae > Ammospiza > Ammospiza nelsoni. The sequence continues at coordinate 40,537,806 of NC_080669.1, read as the reverse complement.
CTGCATCAATTAATAAAGCAGCTAACTTTGAGTTCTTACTAAATTGATTGATTTTGTTTTGTACAAAGGACTTTAGGAAGTAAATTTATCTTTAAATGGAAAAATAAAGCATGTTAAAAATTAATTAAAAGAAGACAAACAAACAGATGGGCCTGTTTATTATAGACCTTAATACATTTTTTTTACATTGCTGGAATAAAATCCTGTACCCGATTTTTTTCGGTCCCACAGCACCATCCCAGTAGTTACTATGAAAATAGTAAAGTATCCTTTGTCAGAATCCCTTTAGTAATCTACCCTGGCAACACTGGGCTTCTCGGAAGATTTAAGATTGCAATTGGCCAATTATTACCAGTCTTAAAAGACTGTTTCATTAGTGACTTTTGAATGTTCAGATGAACACTACCCCCCAAAATGTGTGGGCTGGAAGCATGTCCCATTTTTTTCCCCCACACTGTAATTGTTTTTTAATAAGAAATATTCAGAAACTATGTCTGGTTTATACCATTAGGTCAAATAGAGCTACTGCATTCCTAACCTAGTTTTATACTTTACCTAACTTCCTAGTATTTCTTTTTTTTTCTAATTATTTTCCTTGCTTCTGTTTTTTTCCCAAATAAATGATCTATTCTGATCACATAGTAAATCCCCTAGAACTCTTGGGTTGGATTGGTTTGGGGTTTTTTTTTCCCCTTTTTGGCAATAACAGCATTGTCCATGGCTATGGTCTATTCAAATTCAGAGCTGTATTGTCTTTGGACAGCACCTATTCACATGTAAATTATGAATTGCATGCATTATGTTTTCTGGCTATCAATCACAGTCCAATAAGAATTCTGGAATTAAAGACAGGCAAATATCGTTTTGGAGAGAATGTGTACAGCATTAACAATTCTTATTTAAGATATAAATTAGCAATTGGGCTTTAGGGAAGTGAATCAAACTGTTTTATGGATTTGTTTAAGATTTTTTTTAGACAGACAAAACTTTTTAGACCTTGAAACACTGTTGTATTCTAATTAGTGGTTCCCTGGCAACAGTCAATATCCAAAATCCACTGACACTGTTGAAACAATACATCTGCAATATATTGTAGTAGTGTGCTCCTCTTCCAGTGCAGATAGTGTACTGTAGGCACTTGCTGTCTCAGTTTTGCTGTTTCCCTCATCATATGATATTAAGCTGATTTTCTAAGATTCTCTCTCCTGAATATGACAAAATCCCCATGCATGGAGATATAAAATTGAATTTTTCAAATGCAAATGATTGTAGTTATCATCTCCTCTACATTTTCAACCTCTCCATTGCACAAGCCATAATTCTTTGGAGTACAGCCCTGGCATGTTTAAGAAGAAGACTGATGAGTCTGCACTGCTTACAGAAATGACACAGTTCTATCCAAAGTGATACAGCATCAGACAAACACATTGGTAAGAAGCAAAAGAGACGAAGCTCACTTTCATTTAGCCTGCTTTCCTACACTTATTAGTTAAAGGTCTTGTATTTTCCAAAAGCACTTAACACTTTTTTGGTGCTGTTTGAGAGCATATTGGTCTGTACCACAGATTGCAGCATAGGACTTACAGAGAGATATCACAGAAAACATAAAATGTGTTACCTCAGGTACAAGGAGCAATCTTGCCATAACAGCAAAAGTTATATGTAGGCTAAAGAACCATTTCAGGTGACAGAATGTTGTATTAAATTATGCAAGATGGCATTGGCAAATAGTATCAGTCAGCTGGTTGGTGGAAGCACGGCTAGAACAGAATGCAGCACAGCCCTCAAAGCATGGCCAAAAAACAGTGTGAGGAGGTGGCTCACTGCAACTCAGCTGTTTAACACAGCAGTCGTACTGCTCGCAGAAATTAGCTGTGTTTGTGCTTGAAACAAGGTCAGACCAGCAAAAGCTTGAGGATGGCAATCAGTGACCCTGGTATTTGTATATATTTAGCTTTCACAGCACACAAAATGGTTCTGAAAATGATATTGTCCTCTAAGTCTTTTGGGTCCATTTGCAAACTCCAACTAACAACATCAGTTCAGATACAATCAACACAAGCAGTCAGAGAAATTAAAAAAAAAAAAAAGAGAGAAAGAAAAGTATTTATGAGGAGAATCACATTAAATATATCCTCAAATCAACAGAAGATTTACTCTTTCTATTATATTCATGTTTTATTGACTTGGTCTTATTAAGTGGTGACATTGAGCTCTCTTATACAAGACATTTCTCTTCAGTGAAGTCTGACAGTTGAAACTTTATTTTATGAAAACTCCTAATTACACCCTTGAGTTCATTTTTGCTCATGACTACATGTAAACGTGTAAAACCAAGTGAATTTCTTAATACTGAATTTACAAAAAAATCCAAAAATTTTCAGGGAGGTGGGAAAATTATTTTTAAAGATATGGCAAAAAATGAAACTTATCTTTCCCAGAAAATAAATTCAGCATTTTATTATTATGAAAATAAAACCAAATTTAAGAACCATGGGGTTTTTTAATTTTACCATCTTCTATGACTAAAACACCTCCATAAACATAATTAAAATGTATTAGCAACAAATATTTTAATAACTGCATTCATATTCTTTGACTAAAAAGTAAAAGTCTACATTTTATGCCTAAATCACCTTGAAAGCTGTTATATAATTTCACTCAAAGATAACCTTCTGCTTGCACATATTATTATGCTAAAAGGACTTTAAAATTTTGGGCTATATTTTCAGTGCTTTATTTTTGCTCTTACTATTTCTATCCTTATTCCAACTGTAAGGGCTTATCTGTAAGAATGTCTGCTTAGAAGTAAAGTACAATCTTAGTAATAAATCAGGGAAAGTAAAATAGAAGAAGGAGACCTGTGAAATTACAATCTCTATTTTTTTCGATGTGACACATTGGAAAGGAACCTACTGAATGTATCTGGTGAACTGGTACTTAAGGTTTTCATTCTTCTCAATGATCATCAACCTGTAAATGGACCATTTCTTTTTATATGTTCGAGGTGTTAAGAAATATGTTGTCATGTTGATGAATATAGGATCATCCAGTATGTGTACATGTCAAAACAACTCTGCAGAAACATAAAAACCTGTACTGAATGGGAGGTGTGCCCAGAGGAGCACTTTACTTTGTATCTCTGAATAGAATTTGCTCCTGGGATTCATGTATTTTACATTAATAGGTAGTTTCAGGAATGATACATTAAGTAAGTCTATTCATTTTTTAGCATGTATTCCTTTCTCTTTCAGTTGAAATACAAGAATATTTAGGTTGGAATATTTAGGTTATCCATATCTCAGAGAAAACTGGGCAGGGATACTGTGAGAACATAGAAAGCACTTCAAATTAAATTAAATAACACATATTTCTTCGTCCTTGAAATCCTTAAATGTTGTCTCATAAAAACAGAAGAGGTCTGAATTTTAGCTCTTACTTTTTTAAACTTTTTGCACTATATGCCTGGGTATCATCATATGCTCTACACACACAGAGGCACCATTTTTGAAGTTAGTGGATGAGTTTTAGTTTTATTTAATAATTGCTAAAAAATGTGGGCATGAAAACTGAGAATTACTTGTATTTTCCAAAGTTTTAAATCAAAACGTGAAAGGGATCCATGACATATCTCTCTGCTTTCTCTGCCAATCCAGCTTTCATCCTTTCCCTTCAAGGCATCACGGGGTCTATTCACTTCAAGAACTAGCTCAAAACCCTTGCAAGGATAAGTGGTGACACTGCTGCTGTGCCTAAGGATAACTAGGATAAACTGTGTGTCTTTGAATCTACAGACCAGGAAACTTAGGTGTGTTTTGCATTAGCTAGGGGAAATGTCACCTCTCTTTGAAGAACAATTGCGTCAAATTAGCAACCTAAAATTAGAAAACTTCCTTCCAGTTTTGCTAGAGTAGATAAACTTTTTTTCCCCCCTTCATTATGCAGCCTATAATCTATTGGCATTTACAATTTTAGCAGATTAGTTCAGCATTAAAAAAATCTATTTTAAATTCCAGCAAGGGGAAACACATAGCTATGGAAGTTGGCAGCTTGCTCTGCTTATATTAGCTCACAGTTGCACTGCAGTAGAAACAATGGATGACTTTTGCAGCCCACTTTTTGCTGTTCACTTTGTGCTGGTTCCACAACCTTTCTTTCAAACAGTCAGCCCTGCACATTAACATGGGGAATGTCATGCCTGGACAAGTTATGCATGAATACCTTGTCAAGTAGTGGATGCTTCCACACTGTGCTAATGAACCAGGGACAAATCTTTGATTTGTGGCTAAACCATGCCTGGCAGAACAGCATTTGCCTCTGCTCCTGTCACATGACAGAGATGACAACATAGTTCATGAGATGGGATTGTGACTGAGAAGAATAGCAGTACATGATCTTCAAAATCCTCTAAGAGAAGCTGCGTAGCATACCTTTTAAAAAAGTTCCTTGCTGTAAGATATTCCTCACCTGCCATCCTAGGTGATTTGTGGCTCACAAAAACAATTTATTCAGCTGGGTTCCTCTGCCTAAACATTTCATCCACCACCACTCCCCTGGATGCCTCCTTCCACTTCCTTACTCCAAGTCCTAAAGGCGTTAAGGAATAATGAGAAGTAGGTGAATTGCTTATGCTAGGGTCATTTCAGCTCGTCTCTTGTCATACTGAACTTACTGATCATGCATAATAGAGCAGAGGGGCACAACTAAATACTTTTCCAGTTCCCAGGAAATTTAAATTTGGCTGTCAGATACCACCATTACAGCAATTAATCTATTCCTTTGATTCTCATGAGTGTGTCTAAAAAAATGGCAGCATTTCTCCGTGCAGCTAGCTGTCAAACTGCACTCTTTTGTTAGAAGGAGAAAATAATCAGGAAACATCAGTGCACATGTACAATAAATCCCATGCTTTAGGGATCCTTTAGTACACATGGTGAACAATCTTCCTGTTTGGACAGAACAGGTATTGATGAAGAAGAGTAAGTAGTGCTTCCTACTAATAGAAAAGAACCATGGGAGTCCCTAATGAAAAGAGTTGAGCAATGCTGATATGCTGTACCACAAATAGCATTTCTGCAGGGAGTTAAAAAAGACAAAGCAAACATTAATTAATGAAAACAAATACCAGATGATAAATGTAGGTTTTGGTGGTTGAAACTAAGACCACAATGATCTTGTAGGTAAGGACAGGGTTCAGCTATCTCCTTTTGATAGCTGTGCTGGTTTTGGCTGGGGTAGAGTAAATTTTCTTCACAGTGGCTGGTATTTGGCTCAGTTTTGATTTTCACTGAACAGAGGGTTGATAGTAAAGAGCTGGTTTTGTTATTGCTAAGCAGGGCTTGCACAGAGCCAAGGCCTTCTCTACTTTTCATACTCCACACTGGGGAGGAGGCTGGGGGTGCGTGGGAGTTTGGAAGGAGACAGCCAGGACAGGTGACCCAAACTGACGCATGGGATATTACAGACCAGGTGGCATCATGCTCAGTAGATAAAGTGGGGGGAAGAAGGAGCGAGGGGGACATATGCAGTGATGGCATTTGTCTTGTCAAGTTACTGTCATGCAGGATGGGGTGCTGCTCTTCTGCGGCTGGCTGAACACCTGCCTGCCCATGGGAAGAACTGAATGAATTCATTGTTTTGCTTGCTTGTGTTCATGGTTTTTGCTTTTCCCATTAAACTGTTCTTATTTCAGCCCACAGGTTTTCTAGCTTTTATTACTCCTCTGATTCTCTCTCTGATCCCACTGGTGGGGAAGTCAGTGATCAGCTGCATGGGGCTTGTGTCTGACTGGGTTTTAACCATGACAGTAGTGCATGATCAAAACATTCTAGAGTTTCCCAGCTTTAAAAGTTTACTATACCATGAAACATTAATGATACAGATAGAAAAATCATTAAAATTTCTTCTTTTATGCCTGTTAATGACATAAAAAATAAAACTAAAAGATCTCTTGACAATACTTTGAAAATTGTCAAAATCACAACTGATACGTGTCAGATGAATGGAAAAATACTCTATTCTTTTTTCTGATTTTCACTGTATTTTTTCTCGTTTCTCCTCACTACATTTTATAAAATATCTACTCTAAAATTCTGTTCTAATACAGTAAAATATTTTATCTATTTTAATATAAGAATTATATTTCTTACTATGTTGATATAAGGATGATTTGCATTTTCTTGAGCCTAAGCTTGAAAACATTCACTTGCATTTTTAACTACTGCTGTTAAAAGACAACTATGAATCACTGCATCATCATGCTTTTAGGTTGTGAATGATGCAAGAAAATTGAAAATTTAAGGTACGTTGTGTCCCATGTACTTTTGCATCTATCTCCACAAACTCACTTTTAAATATTTATATTGTAGAGTAAGGAATATAAATTATGTGCATCCCAAACATAAAGAGCAGAAGAGTACCTCAGTAATTTTTATATTTAAGATTTCTCTAGTTGGTCAATTTGCTATAACAATGATCCTGGACAGCATGGAAATACAGCTCTGCAGGGAAAGAAAGAAGCCGGATGAGGTCAGGAAAGCTATTTTCTGGTGAGTCTCATCTTTATTTCATCTTTTATCCATCCCCTTTAGTAAAGCTGATGCATCATGTTCCAGTCCTTTTCTAAAATGGCATAAAAAAGCTTTTATAAAAGTTTGAAACTGTAAGCATTTATTTTATATAACTGATATGTTACTAAAAAAAAGTTCAGTTTTGCTCATTACTCTTTTTATGCCATGGAAACAACACAAATGCATATGGATTTCATACCACAGTAATCGTGCTCAGAACTTGTGCACTTTAAAGTCTGTGACATGAAATCAAACTTTTGTGCTCCGGCTTCCTGATTAAATGTGATTCTATTTGCAGCATTAGCCATATCACAATATCTAAATCATTAATAATGATTGTATAATTAATGGCAATAGATTTTTCTTTTGCATTGGTTTTAAAACTATGTAGGTAATTATAAGGTTACCAAATACACTAAGGAACAAAGGGGAAAAAACTCAGAAGGTTAAATAAGATTATAAAATGCAAGCTTGTGAAATTCTTACCTTGCTCTGGAGATTTCTGTCTGCTTTCTTAAATGTCCTCCTGAGCAAGACCAAGCAGCATGCCTGAAGCAAGCTGAAACTGCTGAAGTATGGTACATCTTCAGGAGAAAAGGACCTGATCTCATATTCTTACATTTTTCAGTGTCACATTGGTCAAGGCACAGTCTTCCAGGTTAGACTATATCCATGACATACACTTTTATGGTAACAAAAATCAATGCCCTAGAGAAAAGTACTTCCAATATAAATTTGTCTGATTACTATCCCTAAAAAAGATGATCTTTTCGGCTTTGGAGGAGCTGCCTGTAGTGGAATTTCTTTCTTTGATTTATACCCTTCCTTCTCTCAATGCTGCAAAAGCCAGAAAATGTTCTAGGTATCTTCCTTCATCTTTGTACATTGTCCGAGATTAGGAATCTTAACAGGTTTAGCCTACAACTACGTAAGAAGCCTCACTGTTGGATTGTTTTTGTCAGATCTTTAATAAACATAGGCAAACTTTTAACTGTTTGGAGTTAAGTATTCCCTGTGTTTGATGAAAAATTTTGCAAAGAAAATTTTACGATAAACATGTTTCTAATTTGTTTTAAAAAATAAAAAACACCCCAACCCACTGCTGCTTACTTATATCTTCATGTTTTTCAGTGAAAAAATGGAACATTGTCAAGGGAACCAAGATCTTGATGAACCATCTCTTTGACTATAATTAAGCAAGTTGGATAAATTAAAAGCACCTGAAAGATCAATCTTCACCTATCATCAGAACCAACTTAAAGAACTTGGCAATCAAATCCTCCACTTACAGTCTATACTTGTAGGGGTTGTGCTGGTCCAGGGTAGCAGTGTGAAGGGCATAAAAGAGGCCTCATTAAAGAATTCAATGTCTCTTATCTGTTATCCAGGCTTCATGAGTGACAAAGCAGAGAAATGAAAGATAGATCTGAGAGGGGTGAGACAGTGGTGGGAAAAAAGTGAAATTAGAACTGAAAGCTGGTGGGAAAGAAGGACGATGGTGTCATGAGTGATTCTGGCACAGAGATCTGGACATAAGTGTACATAGAGGAGAAGAATGAAATAAGAAGCTGGAACCAGTCAACTAAGAAAAGGACTTATTGAAAAAAATGAGAAAGAGAGCACTGATGAACAGAAATGTCTATTATTACTTTCTTCCAAGCTCTCACACAGTTGGGATTTACTCAAGATTCATCAGTCTTGGCCTTCTTTTTACAAAGGATATCACCCTGAAACCGCTGTCTTGCTCATCTGAGGATTTTGCTGTACTTGTGCAATCTTAAATAGCCAGCCATAATAGGTGCTGTCCAATAAAAAATGAATGGATGTCACCAACATCACATAATCATCAGTAAACAGTAGCTGAGAAATATCTGTGATGCAGATCTCCATATTCTAGCCTTGCCAGTGTGATGTCACTTCTCACGCTCTTTTAAATTTTTAAAAAATATTAATATCCCTCTAGTGCCCATGCTGTGTTTACCTTAAAAGTGCATTAGAAAAAGTAGAACAGAATTCTGAATTAATGAACAGTTTTCAGAATTAATGTTTCAAGCTCAATTTATCTTTTTTTTTTAATGCATTGTTTTGTAATAAGACAGAGTCCTTAAATGTTCAAAGAGTAACAGAAAACACAGAGAATGGAGGAATAACAGGTAGGAGATAGCAAAAAAAAGAAAGAATAATGAAACCAAACATTTCAAAATAAAAAATTATATATGAGTCTTTGCAATTCCTAGAGTTACTTAGTGCAAATACTGAATCTAGAAAAAAAAAATATGATACTGTGTAATCAGGAGTGAGCCCTACAGGAAAAAAACAAAGCTAATTAGAATGTATTCAGGACTAACTGAGAAACAAATGGTTTATATGATTGTGTTTTCCCAGAAGTGTTAATCATATTTATTTTATACTGTCTCCTTTGACTGCTTAAATGTGGAGTTCATTCTCCCATGGGAAGTTATACTTTTAATGTCAAACATAATTATGTATAAAGAAAAGAAGTCAAGTCTATTCAGAGAACTAGGGCAGGCGGACTGTTACTTCTCTAAAAGAAAAATATGGATACTTTCCTTAGCTCTGGAATACTATCTCTATGTGTGTGTTTAAAGATATATTTTCTATGTCTTTAGTTAGTGAGCCCTTTTTAGTTACCAGAAGACAAGCAGCAGTTATATGCAAAAATAGTCATTCAGTTTCATGAATGAAATCTACCTAAATCATAATCCATGCTATAGCAAGATCTGCTTCAAATAGTATTTGGGGAAAAATATCATCCTGACATAGTTAAAAATAATGTATTTAAAATATAAATGCTCTATAAAGCAATCGTTAATCACAACCTACGCCCAGTTGTCTTTAAGGCTAAAACCTGGTATTTTTCTACCAACGTCTCAATGTCATGAAAATACCTAATACAAACTTTTTTATCATAAGTACAGAACTTGGTGGAGTTCTTTTAATGTACATGGTTATTTACTCAAGAAGTGAGCAAAGGAGAATTGAAATGAATTATGATTTAATAGAAGTCAGTGTTAAGAAGTATGCCTAGTTGCATATGCATCCAAAAGACCAGTTTGAGAGACTAGCTTCAGATAAATAATACAACACTTGTAGAGACTTTCATGAAAGATTTACTTTAAGGAAACCACCAAGGAAATTAAATACTTCAAACTATGTTTAAGTACCATGAAGAATCTGACAGATTTTAAAAAAGGAAAAAAAAAAAAAAAACCCAAAAAACAACAACAACAAAAAATACCAAACCCAAACCAAAGCCTCTACCAATAACCAATAAAACCCCGCAGCCCAAATTTTTGAAAACACATGTGTCAGACTGTCTGTAAGTGTCCAGTTAATTGACTAGGGAGTGCCTTCTTCATCATGGAACTCCTTTTCTTGTTAATTTAAGCCACATTCTTTCTGATATTTACACAGAGTTCTGGGGTATGTAATATTTATATATGGACTCAATTCCCATATGCTCAGCAGTTTTCTGCAGCAGTTGAAGCATTGTCAAGCTTTTACCTCTGCAAATGTTGGCTTTACTTTGTTTTGAGGGCATGGTACTGTGAAATCTAAGTTTTCTGGGGCATTAAATTGATGTGCTATTTCATAATGCACATCCCTCTAATACATAATTTTGTTGTCCAAATCAAATGGTGGAAATGGCCATGCTACTATAAAGTAGTAAGTTGAAACTATGCTAGACGATGGTACTCATGACAGTGAGAAAGAAAATATAATTTCAAGGGCCTGACTGAACTGACAGAAGATTGAACAGACCCATATTTAACAATCCCTTAAGATGCCAGTTAAGGGTACAGAGAAAGTTCAAGGCTAAGAGGTTTGCCTTTAGGACAGCTAACAAAGAGGAGAAGAAAATGTTCAACTGGAATGTAGCAGTTAATTCTTCAGAGATTTTAATATTCTCTACCCTAGATTTCAATTTAGACCACTCACCTTAATATAGATAGTAAGAGATCCATAAAAAATGTCTTGAAAACTGAAGATTTCAGCATACTCTGTCTCCTTTCAACAATATTTGAAAGACAGACTCATTATTTCAAAGCAGAAACATAATTCACTGCACCAACAAAATACAAAATGCAATTTAATAGAAGTTCTAAATGCAATTTAGGAGGAGGGGAAATAATTTTAACTGAACCATACTTTAAAATTGATGTTAGTCCATGCAACTAAGTTATAGAATAAAACAGAACACAAAATCTTAGAGCTGGAAATTCCCGTACCACAGGTCTGTGTTTTCTTAAATATTATTGTAGCCACAGCTCTGCATTAACTTTGTCTCACCCTACTCCTCCTTTAAGAACTGTATTTCCACTTTGCATATTTCAGTTCAATTTATAAGTTTGGTAACAAGTGATTCCTGGAAAATGTAAAATCAGCCAAATAACTCTCACAGAGGAAATAGGTAGTTTTTTTATAGCTTATTTTCTTGATTGACCTCTATTGTTACAGAGACTGAGAATCTTTAGTTTTAATATATTTATTCTGCCTATTTAATATTGTGGAATTTCTGCTGTTATTCAATCTCCTCCTGTAGAAAGCCAACACACAGATAACTGAATTAAATTCCCAGTTCTGCTGCTTAGCAAAGTCACAGCTCTAACTGTTGAAACTAATTTCCATTCAACATTAGATGTGATTCTGGGTTCAGGAAGTTACCCATATTTCTGATTAGCCAGACAACCAATATTAATGTACTGAGTATGGAGAATAAAGAAGTAGTAAGAATACAACAGTGAGCAACTTTCCCATGCCCACTACCTAACCTCACAGTTCAGTAAAGGCAAACTCACAGCACAAAACCTGGTTTTGGAGGTATGCCCAGCCTTGGCTATTGTGTGTGATCCATGCCACCTGTATGCCATCGATAAAGACGCTCAGTTCTCAAGCTCTCAAGACACTGCCTCACACAGCAGGACTGCTCATAGCACATATGTGCTTATTTGTTGCATGCCCTCTAGCTTGCCAACATATCTGGATTCTGCACCAAAGAGAAGTAGCTTCTCTTTCATGTTTTATAAGACACTGTGGAATACGGCAGGAATTGAATCACTCTTGTTATCTGGTAAAAGTGGTCTCCCAGAGAGCATGGTTCTAGAATTTGTCAGGTAGCATTGCTGTGTAAAGCCAGTAGCATAACCACATTGCTGGGAATGGCTGGCAATCTCAACAACCCCTTTATGGCCTGGCTCATGAATTTGAGCAGGGAGCATGACACTGGCTTGTGAATCCTCGACTAGTGCCAGATGTCCTTCAGCAACTGGCACAGCAGCTGCAGAGAAGTGATTGACTGTGCTGCTGGTTGCTGACAGTCCTTGCCACAGGAACTGTATTTCTCCTTACAAGGTTGCCATTATCCTGTTGAATACTATGCATTATCTAAAAAGAAGAAAACCAGACTTACTTGCATAGGAAGCAGATCATCTCCCTAAATCTCTGCATTTACTTCTTCAAGGACTACAGGTTTTGTGTGGGAAGAAATAATAACCAGGCAGTGGGATAAAGAAAAAGACCAAGGGCAAGCAAAAAGGCAGTTATAGTGAGCTCTGGGCACCAGTGCTCAGATACTCTTTGCATTTGTGTCAGGCAGCAGAGATGAGTCTAAAACAACATTGTTTATTGTGTTGCATCAGAACAAGAACCTGGCATCTCGCAAATTCACAAATTATTTTATTGAGTTATTTAATTTTGCTGTCTGTCTCCACATTTTTAAAAATGGTTGTTAAAGATAGTCCACATTTTGTTTGAGTATTGTTCCCCGATTCTGTCATCTGAGGTTTAGATACAAGGGAAGGTAACCTACCACCTCCGTAGTTTTATTCTTTGTCTGTTTTTAATGTCATAGTAAATTGCTGTTTGTACTTGTTGCTTATTGATGTAGTGCATAGGAACTGCAGTAAAAGAAAAAAACATTTTACTTTGTTAATCTGTTGACTAAAAACTGCCTTCCTGATTATTGTTGCATTGTTCTTTTATAGAACTACTGCATCTGTGTCTGTACATGCTTCCTTAAGCCTGTGTTGTCCAGGAAGAAAAATGGGCCAAAAGAGAAAACGTTCTGAAAAGCGAGCAAGGATGTGATGAAGAAGAAATTTCTTCAGCAGGAAAAATGTACTAAAAAGCAAGCAATGGTTTCTTTTCAGGCAGCTTTGCTGACAGGCAAAGCGAAAGGAAAAAATTTTGCTGGTTTTAGAAGAGGACAAAGTCACCACAGACATCATGTCCACTCTATATCCTTCTCACCAGGTCTTTTGATTAAGAAATAAATGGAGAAGAAAAGAAACAGGAAAATTCACCAACATTGTGACCTTCTGCCAAAGATATAGGCCAGGCATAATCCCTTATGTGGTGGTGTATCCTCTACCCCCTCCTCTGTCTTGCTCTAGGACGTCAAAAGCTCCTGGTAAGCCTTGAGCAAACCATCTGAGCAAAGACACACCCCTTTATAACACCAACTGGGCAGTGAAGAATCACAGCAAGAGCTCTTGCATGGTAAAGGTGGGAATAATTCTGACTTCAAAAAAATATCAGTTGCCTAACCAAGGTCAGGAGAAAAGAATAAACACCTATCCTTTTCACCCTTGGCAAATAACTTACCTGAATTGTAGCTCAATACCATAGCTATTAGACTTTTTGGAAAAAAAAATGCAGTAGTTACCAACTTGGTTTACGACCATGATGGAATCTTAGTGTTGACTAAAGCCAAGCATCTCATAAGAGGGATCCCTAAGTGAGATCCTTTGATCTCTCCTGGACTTCAGCAGGCTGTAGCAGCACATCCCACTGACTGGGATGCCCTTTGGAGCTGACTAACGCTCAAGTTTTGGGTTCACTTAGAGTTTAAGTTTTCAATACCCAAAAGACTTTCTTTCACTGATGATGAGTCCTAGATGGCTACCCACTCCTATGCACATACATAGTCCTTGAGGTATAAGCCATGCCTGTTGAGAAACATGATGGGATTTTATCTGAGTATTTCACTGACTCTGGGCAGAATTTTTGATGGGTATCTTTACATACTATATCTATACATCTTTTTGCCTCGTGTGTGCTTGTGAATGAATTATGGTATTAATGTTGCTATTGGAAATCGATAATAAAGTCAATGTTATAATTGCAGCAAATCCTAGCTGAGCCTGAGCTTCAGTGGAGTGAAGTGGTCTGGAAATGGGCAGCACAGTGCAACAAGGACAATCTAGCTTTTCATTGTCCTTTTGATTGATGGAGGTTTGTCCACCATAGTTTTTTTTCATTTTCCCAGGCTTGGTGTTGGAAAAAGCTAGCTGTGGAACCACCCATCATCATGGTTTTGTCCCAGGAAGCTGAGAGGTGCTGAGCACAGGAGCAGCCACCATCATGCCATTGCCCTGAGGTCCATGTGGTGTCACCCACGGGAAGTGCCCCACAGTTTGTCTCTGTCTTGGTGGCCATGTGGAACTAAGTCAGGATGGTGAACATCTTTAGTGTTTAAAACACCTTCTCTTTTTACACATTTTTGTTATTAATATCACCACTGTTACTCTGTGTTTCTTGTTCCATTGCTTCTTGCTTTCAGTGAATTGTTGTTTCAATCCATAGTCTCTTTCTTTGTTGCACTCTTACTGGAGGGTTTGGAGGAATGGGATTGACTTCTTGGATTGACTTCAGGTTTAATTTCCTGTTGGTATTAAACCACCACAACTCTGTACTAAGCAATTGAATGAACCTTGTAACCAAACTCTATTAAAGTTGCACTTTCACAATTTAATATTAAAACCTGCTTTGTGCCACTATTGATAGTTATTTTTTAAAGTGGCCTAACCATGCTTTACGAGCTTCTTCCATGAAAATAGCAAAAAGGTCATTCAATATAGACATAAACTACAGAAATGTGGATGTTAACAAGTATTTCTGAAATCCTATGTGACCTGGCTCCTGAGAGCTGCCTTGTCTATGTCCACCATTTCATTGCTGCTGTTGAACAAGAAGCACTAATAACCTCAAGGAATACCCAAATTCTTTCTGAATGTGTCAGGTGTCACTGATGAAGCTGAAAATCTAATACAAATCTTGGAAATGGGATTTCCTTATAGAACAGTTTTGTTATCCTTTTACCTTCTTTGAAATGACCTGCAGGGTTCCAATGCATTTCACAATGTCACACTAGTCCATTCTCTGGTGCATCTGGAAAACTATGGCCTGATCACTATTGCTGAGACTTGGTGAAATCAACCACATTATTAGAGCACTTCATACAACGACTAAAACTGTGCAGGACAGACAGCTGGAAGAGGCTGGCCACTCTGTCCATGATAGACAGAGATGAAAAGGTGAATGGGGTTCCCCTCTACGATTGAAAAGATTATTGGATGATTGGATGATTTCCATTTCTGTATAGAAAAAAAATCCATTGCCACTGAAAAACAGCCTAGCAGAGATCTGGAGTGTATGGGTGTTATGGTTTGGGCCTGGCAAAGCCAGAGCCCCATGGGTACACCTTCTCCCTGGTGTCTGCTGTGAGATGTGACCAGGAATAAGCAAAGCAGGCTCCAAACTTAACATAAAGAAAATTTTATTAACTAAACTACACACAAAGAATTACTAAACTACACACAAAAGAAAAAAAAAAAAAACCAAGGAAAATGAAAACCTCACAAAAACACTCTCCTCCTCCTCCCCCCTAAATTCCCAATACAATACATCCTCCAAAATCACCAATTCCAGGTCCAACACCACCCTTCAGATTGCTCAGACTTTCAGCTCCTCAAGAGGAGAGGGAGTCCTTCCGTGTGTCGTGGTGGCCTTTTCTGTCCTTGTTCCAGTGCTCTCACCACCGAACAGGGATCAGGGCTGCTTCCAGGGTTGTCTTTTTTTAAGGATGCTTTGTCCAGTTCCAGAAAACCACAGTATCTCACACTCTCACCTTTGGGACATCCGTCCCCCCCATATTTTATATACCCCCTGGGGCCGAGGGGTACCCACACTGAATCTTCTCTGGCACTGGGACATTTCTCCCCCTGGACTCAGTCTCTGTATCTCACGGAAACATGGCTCTGTCCATGGCTACACAAAAGAGTCCAGCATAAAATGCCACTCCATCTTCTCCCTTCTTTCAACATCTCTCACTCTCTCTCTCTCTGGTCCAGACCCCCATCACTGGTTCATTTCCTTCGTCCTCCTCCACTCTTATCACACATCTAGGAAGGGTTAATGTTCTGTAGGGTTTTCATTGTCCAAAAGGGGTTAAAAACTCCTCCAGGCGGCTGGACTCCTGGCTGCACCCCCCCCCCATCTCCTCAGCTGGGCTGCCTGCTGCCAGCACATATTTACTGAATTTCAAGGTAACGACACAGGCTGCACTCTCTCTCTCTCTCTCTCTCTGTCTCTGTCTCTGGGGGGGGGGGGGGAAGGCTGTCCGATGTCTCTTGGGGCTCTTCCTCCACCCTTCCATCATCCAAGGCCTCCTCACTCCCATGTCTGTCCAGGCCCAGGCCTACCGCATGGCTGCCCCTCCCCCGCCCAGCGGCAGCGGCTGGACGGGGGAGAGCTCCGACCTCGGTCCCTCGAAGTCCCAAGAGAGCCTCCCAGGGCCGAAGCTCTGCTTTTAACCCCTGGGTGTTCTCGGAGGTGTGTCCTAAAACCCACTGGCTACCCCAGGTGCCAATATCAAAATCCAAGCACCCATTGGTTTGACCACAACATCCCAGAATTCCCACTTCTTTCTGGTCAAACCACCACAATGGGTGAAAATCAGAGGCCAAACTAACAAAAGCAGTCATAGAGCAGATGTTTGCTGACAGATACCAATCTATCAGTCTTACCCCAGGCCTAGTAAAGTCGTGGAACAGGTCCTCCTGGCATCTACCTCAAGGCATATGAAAGACATGAAAATGGCTTCCCCAAAGGCAGATGGTGCCTGATTAAGTAATGGCCCTCTGCAGTGGAATGTCTGCTCTGGAAAAGGATGAGAATAGGACCTGATGGTATTTACTTTGACTTCCATAAGGCCTTTGATATGGTCCATTCTCGCTGCCAAATTAGAAATATACAGGTGTACTAAAGATGGGTGCATTCTTGGATAAGAAAGAGACTACCTGAATGCTTGCATATGAAGAGCTGCAGTTAACAGCTCAATGTTCCAAATGAGATCAGTTAAAGTGAAATTTGTCAGAAGTGTCTACTGGGGCTGGCACTGTCCAACATCTTTATTAATGACAGGCACAGTAGAATGTAGTGCATCCTCAGCAAGTTTAGAGATAGCACAGTATTGGGTCCAGCTAAAATGAAGTTAAATCTCTCCACAGCAGCCCTCAAAGCACTGTGAATTGCAATGGTACCTACAAAAGTGTTGATAACACACCAGTGTATTGGCTTTTGCTGAGCAGAGCATCAGCAACACCTCTCAAACATTCTTTCATTCCTACCTGCCAGTAGGCTGGATCCTTGGAGGTGACATAGCCAGTACAGCTGGTGACCAAAGTGATATTCCATACTATATGATGTCTTCTCAGCAATAAAAGATAAAAAAGAGGTGGTAGGGGTGGTGTGTGTGGGTGCGTGTCTGTGGGTGCATGTGTGAGGTTACCTACACCTACAGTGTGAGGGGGTTGATTTGCTATTTACATTGTTTGCTTCCAGAACAACCAATAAATGTGCTGCAGTCCTGTTTCTCAGTAAGTTATTGGTCATTGCTTATGAGAAGCAGAAAATAAAATCTTTTCTTTGGTTCTTCATGCATGACCTTTACTTTTCCTTTTTTCAAATTTCCTTTATCTTAACCCAGAAGGGGTTTCCCCATCTTATTTTTTCTAACCCTTTCTGTCTAAGAAAGGAGTAGTAGAGTGATTTGGTCAGCATGCAGCCCAGGCCATGCCACCACAGGCAGCAAGCTGAACAGTGCAGTGATATGCTAGAAGGAAGGGATGCCATCCAGAGGGACTTTTACAGGCTGAATAAACACACCAATATACATTTCATGACTTTCAACAAAGTTAAGTTCAAGGTCCTGCACCTGGGCCAGGGCAAAATCAATAATAGCATTAAAGACTAGGAGATGAGCAGCCCTGAGAAGATAAAATTGGGATATTAGCAGATAAAAGCTTAGGTATGAACCAGCAATAGGCATTTGCCAGAAATGCCAATTGTTTTCTGGACTTCACCAAAAGCAGAATGGCCAATAGATTGTGGGAGGTGATTCTGCCCTTCTCCTCTGCTCTGGTGAGAGCTGACCTGGGGTACTGGATCCAGTCTGGTGTTCCCAACACAAAAAAGACACGTATCTGTCAGAGTGTACAGAGGAGGCTATAACATCTTTTTTATGAAGAAAAGCTGCAACAGTGGAAGTTAATGATCTTGCAGAAGAGAAGGGTCTGGGAAGACTCTATTATGGTCTTTCAATACTTAAAGGAGCGCATAAGAGGATTGGGAGAATTGTAATTAGCCTAGAGAAGTACTGGAACTTACAATTAGCCTGGAGAAAAGGAGATTGATGTGAGACCTTCTCACTCCCTGCAATTACCTGAAAGGAAGTTGTAGGAAGATGAGGGATGCTGACTTCTCCCAGGCAGCAAGGATGGCAGTGAATGGCCTCAAGTTGCACTAGGGAACATGTACATTGGAAAGAGGGAAAAGGTTTTTCATCAAAAGGGTTATCAAGGGAGCACCAGGCTACCTAGGGAGGTGGTGGAGCCACCATCTCTGAAAGTGTTCAAGAAATGGCTGGACATTGAAAGGTAGTAGTGATAAGTCAGAGATTGGGTCTTTGGAGGACTTTTCCAATCTTTCTGATTCTATGATTCTAAGAAAGATGGGGAAACACTTTTTACCCAGACTTGTAGTGAGAGGAAAAGGCAACACTTTTAAACTGCAAAAAGATGGCTTTAGATTAAGTAAGGAATAAATTTATTCAGGGAGGGTGGACAGAGACTTGCCCAGAGAAGTTTTGGATAATCAATCACTGGAAGTGTTCAAGACAAGGTTGTATGGGGAAGTGAGCAATCTAATCTAGTGGAAGATGTCCCTGTCCACGGCAGAGACTTTCAAACTAGGCCCCTTTAAAGGTCTCTTCCAACCCAAACAATCTTATTGTTTGAATTTTTATTACAGATTTTATATTTTTACCATCTAGATTGCTATTGGACATATTATCTCTATCTGCATACTGTGCTTTAACACCTGTATGAACAGAACAACTTTTTGTGAAGCAACAGAATCTGCTGATTCCACACTTGTAGTTTGATTCGACTACTTGTAGAAAACAAGTAGTTAAGGACACCAAGAACTGCAATGGACCCAGAAAATTACTACATTAAATCTTCATTAAATCCAAATCTCTTGGTTAAAATTGTTCTTGTTTTCATAATACAGCGCTGCTAGTAGGGGAATATGTATTGATGTTGTCTCATAAACCTTCCCATTGCCATTCAATGGCAATGGCAATTACATATCTTGCAATAGGAAAGAACAATACATCTTTTTTTTAACAATTGTTTATCATCTATGGGGGTATTTTGTTTGGGTGATTTTGGTTTGTTTTTTTTTTGGTGTTTTTTCCCTTTTAAATGTTGCTTAGATTTACCCTTCAAAATTGTCTTTTTCTTCTATTAGCATCACACTGCACCAAAGTATTTTTAAAAGTAAACAGTTGTTACTCTGAAGCAGATTTCGAAGCAACTCTATTCAACAAGTATTCTAATTTTGTGCCCATTTTTTTCAGCTAGTTCCCTAATTACTTCTTCTATGCTATGATGAATAAGTTCTATAAGTAAAGCATGAGTCTTATGTCCAGAAAACTCCATTTGCAAAACAATACTTTGTAAAGGAAAAAGAAGATTTTTTTTAGAAAGGTATCTTGGAGGGTAAATTATATAAACCAGAATGAAAATATTTATGCCTAAGAAATCGGTACTGGGTTAAAATCCAAATTAAAAGCTCATGTATTTGATAAGGAATACAAAATCGGTACATCTTTCATCGTGCAAAAGAAAGGGTACCCTGTAAACAATGCCAATGCAAAAATGTGAAATGTGCATGTGTGAGCATGAAGTGTGTCTGTGTTTAATTGCTTATGTAAGTTTGTGTTTAAGCACTGAAGAATTCTTTTTGCTCTGAAGTTCTGTTCTACAGCAGACCAAAAAGGAAGACCAAAATATTCTAATTTCTAATGTCATGTGCACTGTCTGCCAGCTGCTATACTCATTATTACGTACAGGCCACAGCATTATATGCTAGACTAGTTTGCTATCTCATTACTAATTCCTTTATGCATCCTTTAGAGCAGCAATTAAAAGGTGGGCCTTCAGCATGCGAGAGCCAACTATTTGAACCATAATCACAACATATTTTATGCTCTGTGCTGGAGGCTGTGCAGTGATTTGGAAGTTAAGTCCTTGTGCAATCTCTTAAGATTGCCTCAGAGGCAGGGGAGACTAATTTGCAAGTATCTTCCTGCAAATATTTTTGGACATGCGAAAAGAAAGAGTGGGGTAATCTTCACTTTCTTATTCAATTGCTAATTATTTGTTATATTTGTAAACTGGGGAAAAAAGAAAGAAAGAGAGAAAATCATCTGTCTTACCCTTTTTGTAACTAAGTAATTCTTAATGTAGTAAAGTCTAGTAATTGATATGCCTGATTTCTTTTGTCTGGTTGTCCTTTATTAAATATGAGATTTTTGTTATGTGCAAAGCAGTCTATGAGGGTATCTTGTCAAAGTTGTCAGTTTATTCATAGCAAATCTATAGAAATTTTTAGTAAGAAGCTCTTCTAATCACTAACGCCCCCTCCACCTTCCTTATGTTTTTATTCTAGCTAACAAAGTGCGCATGAGATGAAGGAATGGTTGTTTAAAACACAGAGAATTTATGAGTATTCCGAGAAATTTTGTTTAAGGTATTTAAAATCCCCCTAGAAATACCAGGAGAAAAACGTTACCTCTCTCTATTATTTTATTAGAATGAACATTTTATAAAAATGAGAAAAACCTCTCATCTATGCCATACCCATTTGCATTCATTTTTACAAAATTTATTTACCAAAGTATTTAAGACAAATGCTTTAAAAATCAACTAAACTTTATCTACCACCGCTTGTGTTCCTTAAGCTTTAATTTCTCTTTACAAGTAGTTAATTCATGTCCTGGAGAGTGAGAACTTAAATGAGTCAGAAACTTATATTTATATAGTCTAAAAAGACCAAATGTATAATTATTCATTCATAAAACACCACCAACAACAACTCCACCAAAAAAAAAAATCCAATATGAAATGTGAAACATGGACATAGCTGTGCAATTCTTTGGTCATTAGTGAAGAATTTTATAGCTAAATAATGTGTGTTAAGAGAATTCAAATAATTATTCATTAATATTGCATCACAGAAATTCCTCCATGGTAATTTTATGCATATTAGTATTTTATGCACAATCAGAACAGAAGAGACCTTGCTTCAAATTAAATTCTACTTTGTGGAGTGTAAAATGGAAAATTATTCAGTTTTCTTGAACACCAGAATGAGTGCTAGCTTGGTGTTTCAGCAGCAAACAGCAACTCATCACATGGTAAAAGCATATAGCAAAAATTTGAACTAGGCCCCAGATCACTAATTGGCTTGACAGATCAAAGCTACAACAAGAGAGCTCTCAGGAAGATGAAATGATTTCGAGAGTACTATTAGATGGCTGCCAATACCTGAAGATTAATGAAGAAACAAAAATTATATTGTTGACATTTACAGACCCTGCTTGCCATAAACTGTATTAATACACAAACCTCTTCATCCACCTACAAAAACAGTTGTTGTGTGAGAAGCACTCTGCTCTCTTTTTTTTACCCTTATCCATAACATAACCTCTCCTTTTCCCACATCCGCTCATGTTCTTTATGAAAAAAACCAACTCTGTTATTATATACTTTGTACTGCATAACCAATCATTAGCAAGCATTAAAATAAATTCTGACTTCCTTTCAAATCTCTTTACCTCACTGAAAAGGTAGTTTTTTCCCCCTAAAATAAATATTTCTTAAATATTTATGTATATGACTCTTCTTTATAATAGAATGCCAGACTAGCAGCTGTGGATCTTTAGAAAAAACCACCAGCAACAAAGAATTTCAGAATAGAGAACGCACGGTATTGAAAATGGATTTTAAGAGTTCATCAAATATATAATGTTTTTTATCCACAGAGTACATGCAGTGTTGTCTCCTGATATTTATTCAAAACTGTCTTTTACACTGTTTAGAGTAGCAGTGCTCTTGTACTGTCTGATCTTGTATCTCATGTCAGAGTACAGTTGACATGAGGGCACTCTGGTCCCAGGTCTCCGAGGTTTTCACTCAGAGAATGCCTCCAACCAGTAACAATATTGCTGGAGAAGGACAAGACTCTGAAATGAATCTTTACCAGATGTCTATAAAGATCACTGGTAGGTCAGAAACCTGCTCAGACCTTGCCAGTAAATTCCTACTTCAAGCTCTCCAGTTGCCTGCCATTATGCCCACATGATTCAGAATTGCTGAACACAACTAATGACAGCAACAAACTCTCAGTCAGAAATGCTATTGTATAAGTGATTGGCATATGTTGACAAAAAATTGCAAAAGAAAATGAACTATTTCTAAACAATGCATGACAGGAAATTATATTATTTCATAGCAGTATTTTGGTTTTCCAGTTGTTTCCTTGATCTTTATCTGCAAGAAAAAATAGTAAAAAAAGAGCATGTACGATGTCTAAACCGTAAAGTGCTGC
Organism: Ammospiza nelsoni; assembly: GCF_027579445.1. NCBI lineage: Eukaryota > Metazoa > Chordata > Aves > Passeriformes > Passerellidae > Ammospiza > Ammospiza nelsoni. The sequence continues at coordinate 40,515,481 of NC_080669.1, read as the reverse complement.
TGAAAACGTACTCCTATGGGTCTGATTAACAGCTTGTTCAAGCACTTTTTTCTATTGTAATTAAATGGCATTTGGGGATCGAAACACCTCATAACAGCGTGCTAGCATCAGTAATGCTGTATATTTTTATTCCACTGTTGGATCTCCCTAGCTGAGCCTCTGATCTATTTTAATAGTATTTACAAGGAGGGAAATAGAACCATTAACTTCCCCATATTGTCATGTTGTAATATGTCCGTAAATATCAAATCCAGGAGGCTAAACAAATGTACTGGATATAATTTATGCCCTTGCTTTCCCTTCCTCATCGAAAAGGTAATTGGGATTAACATAACTACGGTGGAAGTATTTTCTAAAAATCTCAGCTTTAATACAATTGCTGATAGTTAATGAGGGAAATATGGTGTGAGATTTTTAAATTTTTTTTTATTTGTGCACCTGAGAGGGACCAATCTGATTTTTATTTATGCCTCCACCTAAGTCACGTTGAAGGATTCCTGTGCGGGCTGTACCCGAGCTGGGAGCCCTGTCCCCAGGGAGTCTTCGCCTGGCAGCCCATCAGGGCAGAGAAAGCCTCCTTGATCGGACTGCAGGCATCCCCCTCACAACCTGCCGGTGGGGCAGATGCCCCGATGCCCGGGAAATCGGGCTATGGGAGGAGCCTTGGCACACAAACGCAGCTACCTGCGGTACAACGGGAATCCTTTTCTCTGGGTTTCTTGGAGGGACCAGGGGCTCGTCACTGGGTTAGCTCAGCCCCTCTCCCCGGCTCGCCTTCTCCTCTCTGCGGCCCTGCCTGGCTGCCCGCACCCTTCGTGCCCGGCCGTGCGGCCGGTGACGGCCTGTGCTCCGCGGTTTCCCCTCACGGAGCGGGCGCTCTCTGCCCCCAGCCGCAGCTGCCGCCGCGCTCCTCAGGGCCTGCGGCACGACCCGCGGCACCCGGCCCGCGGCAGCCGCCCTGCCCCGACCCCGATAGGCCGCCCACGGCTGCTCCACGAGCATGCCGGTGGCCATGGCAGCCTGTGGCTCGGAACAGCAGGGACACGCAGCCTGCTGCTGCTTGGAAATCGCGCCCAGCCACCACGGGAGCACGCAGACGCGCCGTGTGCTGATGCGGACAGAGCGCCAGGTTCCTGCGGTAGCGCTGCCCCTGCCTTCTGCTTCTCTCTCTCTTTTTCCCTCTGTGATCTCTTGTCTATCGCATTTGGGTAGGAACACTTTCCCTTTATCAATAAACAGTTTTCAGATACGATATTGTTGCATTTGCGCTTCGTTTTCATCTGAGAAATCTGTCAGAAAAATCCTCTCCGACCAGATCTTTTATAGCAGCACGGGGCAGCACTTCATGAAGAAAAATGTGCAATATTTAAAGTACAATTAATATGATGACAGATACAAGCACAGAACCAAAGGTATTGCTTGATAACCCTTCTGCTGTAAGGGCATTTTGACTGTTACTATTTATGTCACTGTTTAGAGCAGTGGAATAAAGAACAAAATTCTAAAATTCTGTGTTGCACAGAGAATCCTCTTTTCCTTTCCAAACTTTAGCAGAAAGGAACAAAGGGCATTTTGACTGTTACTATTTATGTCACTGTTTAGAGCAGTGGAATAAAGAACAAAATTCTAAAATTCTGTGTTGCACAGAGAATCCTCTTTTCCTTTCCAAACTTTAGCAGAAAGGAACAAAATCCTTAAGTTTTGGTTTTACTATTTTAGTAATAAAAGTTTTCCTTTTCTCTATTTTCTACTTCTCCAGGGAGTTTGCATTTTATCTAGGTTTGGAACAGGAGATTCTGGACCAAAATAGCTATAATGTAGATGGGGACCTAGTTTCACAGGAATTTTGAGCACATAAATTAAAGCCTCTGTACTTAAAAAGCATGAGTATGCACAATTTGATATGAAACACCTAAAATTTCTGTATTTAAGGTAGAAATCCACCAATTCATTTAGTTAAAATAAGAACCAGTATGTATCCCTTTCAAAGATTTCTGGAATGGAGGTGTTTGAATAAACTCCCTCTAGGAATGAAACCAGTGGAAAAGGGACAGTGGGAAATGAGAACTGATGAAAACCTCTGCACCAGGGCACAGTGAGATGTTGTACAGAAATAATAGTCTACATAAGAAAAGAAGCAGCAGGATTAAAGGACTCAAGGTGATCACTGTTACTCCTTCAGCTTCTTCCAAGATCCCTAAGTGCAGCTTCAGCTGAAACTGATAACTCCAAAATGGCCTTTTTTATTTTTTTATCTAGACAGTAAAAGCTTTTGAAGTCTGGGACACATTCTGTGCAATTTGTTTCTGTGAAACATGCTACAGTCTTGTGGGTGAATAGACGCATGAAAGCAGTTCCAGCTAATTGAGATGGTGCCGGTTGACAGGAAATTAGCAAATATTATGCCCATCTACATAAGGGACCGGAAGGAGGATGCAGGGAACTGCAGGCTTGTCAGTCTGACCTCATTCAGTGACAGATAAGATCATGGAACAGATCATCTTTAGTGGCATCAGGCGACATATGCAGGGAAAAAAAGACAATCAGGACCAGCTAGCAGGGTTTTGAGATCAGCAGGTCCTGCTTGATCAACATGATCTCCTTTTGAGACATGGTGACCCACCTTGTGGATAAGGGAAAGGCTGTGGATGTGGTCTGTCAGGAATTTAGTGAAGCTTTTGACACTCTTTGCTACAACATTCTTCTGGAAAAAGACTGGTTGCACATAGTTTGGACTAGTGTAATCTACTGGGTAAAAATTGTCTTGATGTCTGGCCCAGAGAGTAGTAGTGAATACAGTGGGTAGCTGGTCACCAGTAGTGTTCCCCAGAGCTCAGTATCAGAACCAGTTCAGTTTAGTGTCTTAATTTACTGATCATTTGGGCAAGGGGCTTTAGTGACCCCTCAGTCAGTTTGCAGGTGATACCAAGCTGGTTAGAAATACTGATCTGCTGGAGGGTTGTAGAGTTGTGTAGGCTGAAAAGGAATCTGAAGGATTCTGAAATTCTGAAGGATTTCAGGCTGAAGGAATCTGTAGGAATCTGAAAAGGCTACATCAAGGAACCAAGGTCAGTTGTATGAAGTTTAGAATCACAGACTCAGAAAAAGGTTATGGTTGGAAGAGATCTCAAAGATCATGTGGTTCTAAGACTTCTGCAATGGGCAGGGACACTTCCACTGGACCGGCTCGCTCAGAACCCCATCCAGCCTGGTTTTGAACACCTCCAGGGAGAGAGAGTCCACAACCTCTCTAGGCAACCCTGTTTCAGTTTCCTTTCTATCCTCACAGTAAATAATTTTTTCTTATGATCTAAGCTGAAACTACTCTCCTTCAGCTTGAGGCCATTCCTCTTGTCTTGTGACTACAAGCTCTTTTGGAAGGTTCTCTCCACCTTTCTCATAAACCCCCTTTAGGTAGTGGAAAGCTTCTAAAGTTGTCCCCAAAGCCTTTTCTTCTCCAGGCTGAATTCCCCAATTCTCTCAACCTTTCTTCTTAGGAGAGGTGTTCCAGCTTTGTGGTCAAATTAGTATCTCTTTTCTGGACTTGTTCCAACAGGCAATGTTTTCCTTGTGTTGAGGGCCCCAGAGCTGGGCATGATACTCCTAGAAGGGTCTCACAAAAGCAATGCAGAAGGGAAGAATCACCGCTTTCAGTTTGCTTGTCATGGTTCTTGGCTCTTGGCTTTCTGGGATGTGGGCATACACTGTTGGCTCTTGTTGAGCTTCTTGTCAACAAATACCCTCAAGTCCTTCTTCTTGAGGCTGCTCTTTATCCATTTTCTGCCCAGCCTGTACTTGTGCTTGGGATTTCCTTGATGGAGGTGCAGCACTTTGTACTTGGCCTTGCTGAACACAGGCCCATCTCTCAATCCTGTCAAGGTCCTGTCAAGGATGGCAGCCCGGCCCTTGGTGTTCACCTCACCAAACAGCTTTGTGTCATCAGCAAACTTGCTGATGCACTGAATCCCACTGTCCAGTTTGCATGAGAGATGTTAAAAAGTGCTAGTCTCAATACAGACCCCTGAGGAATCACCAACTGGATATCAGTCATTGATTAAAACTCTTCAATTTTTTTATCCCCTAAATGGTCCATCTGTCAAGTCTATGTCTCTCCCATTTAGAAACAAGGTTGAGACATGGAACACTGTAATGATTTGTACTCTTCAGGTAGATGGCTTTTGTTACACCGCTGTCCGCCACTGCTGTATGAAATGGTGGCAATAGAAGGCCAACAAATTTGTCAGTTATGATTTGTCTTGTGAAGACATGTTGCCTCAGTTGTCTCCTTGCTTTTCTTGTGTCTTAGCATAGTCTCCCAAAGGAGATCCCCTGATCTTGCCAGGCACTGAGATGAGACAGACTGGCCTCTAGTTTCATGGGTCTTCCTTTTTTCATTTTTAAAAATGGGTATTATATTTCTCCTTTTCCAGTTAGTGAGAATTTCACCGCAATGCCAAGACTTCTCAAATATGATGGCACAGTGGCATTGCCACTTCCTCAACCAGTTCCCTCTGGAGTCATAGATGTATTTCCTCAGTTCCCATGAACTTTGTGACTTCAGATTCCTTAAACAGTCTCCCAGCCCAGTCTTCTCGTACAGTGGATGGTTCTTCATTCCCCTAATCCCCTCCTTTCACCTTCCACATATGGGTGGTGTGGCTGGAGCACTTGCTGGTGAAGACTGTGGTAAAAAAGGTGTTGAGTGCCTTGGCCTCTGTCTCCTGGGTAACCAGGTCTCCTTCAGTGATCCTGAAAGGAACTGTGTTCAATACATTCAGCAAGACCAAGTGCTGGGTTCTGCTGCTGGGCCACTACAGTCCCAGGAGATTGGGGGCAGAGTGGCTGGAAACCTGCTGAGTGGAAAAAGACCTGAGCATGTTTATCACCCATGGCTGAATCTGAGCCAATGTATGCCCAGTTGGGAAGGAGGGCCAGCAGCATCCTAGTTTGTACTAGGAATATTGGGGCCAGCAGGACCATGGTGGTGATTGTCACTTTGTGCTTGGCAATGGTGAGGCTGCACCTCAAGTGCTGCATCCCATTTTCTCACTACAAGAAAAACACTGAGCTTCTGGACCACATCCAGAGAAGGGCAATGAAGCTGGTGTACTACGTAAAGGCTCAGAACATTATTGGCTCTAATAAAGTTCTGTGAGGAGTAAGTGAGGAGTGATTTAGCCTGGAGAAAATAATACCCTTATTGCTCTTCACAACTACCTGAAAGGAGGTTGTAGTGAGGAGGAGGTCAGTCTTACCTCATAAGAAATGAGTGATAGAAGAAGAGGAAATGGCCTCAAGTTGTGTCAGGGGAGATTTAGATTAGATATATATTAGGAAAAATTTCTTAACAAAAAGGATTGTCAAACATTGGCACAGGATGCCTGGGAGACTAGTTGAGTCTCCATCTCTCCAAATACTTAAAATATGTCTAGATGTAACACTTATGGATATGTTTTAATGGTGGTGTTGGCAGTGCTAGATTTATGGTTGAAATAATGATCACAGAAGTCTTTTCAACCCGGAGCTTTGCTATGACTCTGTGGTAGGATTTAGAACATGTGGGGCTGACTGAATATAGGAATAAGCCCTAGTCACAATAACAGCTGATTCTTTTGAATTTGCTGTAGTTTATACCATGCTAAAGCCTTCCTGTTGGTGGGGTTTTTTTCTTTCTCATTTTTTCTCATTGAAAGGAACTTGGAAGAAAAATGTGAGAAGAAAATGTCATTCATTAGAAAAAGTTGTTGGTTTAAAGAAAACATTATGTTCCACTGGCTTTAATGCATTATTTTGTTTTAAATTGGCATAAAATTATTAATTCTACAAGTTTTTCACTTTCTCAATCCCAGAAAAATTACAGAAAACAATTCAATGTCTTAATAATGTATGTACTACATAAAGGCTCAGAACATTATTGGGTCTAATGAAAGAATAACTAAGGAAATATAACTCCTTGTTTTTTGAGGGAACCTAAAGTAGAAAAGCTAATAGACTGTTAGAAAGAGAAATGACCTTTGATTTTAAGAACATGTAATTCTGTTTGTTTTAAAAGAATACAAATGCATCATTTTTCACTTTTTGGGTATTTATCTTGCCCTTTAAAGGCCAGCTGGAGAGTGGAGCTAAAGTTCATGCCTAAAATGAAATCTAAGTATCCAATATGAACCACACTTTCCCCTTGGCATTGATTTTGAAACAGAAAATATTAGAAAGCAACAACAACAACAAAAATCATATGTGCCTATTGTCAGTATAAAGAAACAATAGAGGTCACAATATGCACATACACAGAGACACACAAACACACACACACACACACAGGCCATAGATGTAGACTTGAATCTTCTTACTACCTTCTGATTCCCACAGACATAATTGGAAGACTGAGTATTGGCATGTTCAACACATAAAACACAATATTGAAAAGTTTTCTGGTAGTTCCATCAGCTGTCTAAGTAAATGTAATGGAGGATATAGAAACCCATATTTTTCTCCTCCTCCCTCACTTGCTGTCTCAAGACAGTTCTGCCACAACAAGCTAGTATTCCAAGCAAAAGCAGTTTAAGAAATATCCCACTCCTAATTTCTAAACAAAACAAAAAAAAAGTCTTCATTATGTATACTCTACCAGGTAATTGTTAATAAAAATATTATTAGGAAAATCTGAGAATATTTTTGAGGAAATCAGAAAATTACTTCCTGGAGCTCAGCACACTCTAGTCATATATTGACTTTCTGCTTTCAAATATAAGATGTTCAGATATTTCTCAACCTACTGCTTGAATTTCTATTTTAAAAACATGCATTGAAGAAGAGAGTTCCTAACTTAGTTTAGGAAAAAAAAATATTCTTGGATGTATTTTATATTTAATCTTCAAAATGTGCTAACTTCTTGTGTTTCATGAAGTATTTTGAAATAGTAGCAGCAATAAGACAATTATATGTACTCCTAAGAATAAATAGTATGCTGACATACTCTAAAATGGAATATATGTACCTGAAAATTAAGAGTAGTTAGTACTGAATAATCAGAGAAGCAATTCCTTTTGGAGATGAAATTGTTTTCTGCAGCACAGTTATGAGACACTATGCTGATATGGATAACCAAATTTAATAAAAATATATGTATGATAAAGATTCTAATTCTGAAAATATTTTTTCAATGAAGTTATAATTTTAAAAATACAATGTTTAGGCAGGAAATATCATTCACAGACATATGAATAAGCAAATGCTATGCAATTTTAAAATTCCATCTAGTTCTACAAACTGTTTAACTGTTTGGACACGTGGAAGAAACTCAAACCCAAAAATTAGTTATACATCACTTAAGACTATTCCAATTTCAATGCTTATTTAATTTGGCATATGTACCAAATTATAATTATCAGTTGTAATGCAATGTTGAGATATAATTTCTGCTGCGGTGCAGCATTTATTAAGCACTTGGACAAGGAACCTTTGCTACTCTAAGAAACGAGCTGCTCACACTGTAGCAATCACGACACCTGCATCTGCCTCACCCATCCTAACGCGGCCATAGCAGCACCAGGGAGCACGGGAGGTGTGCAGAAGCCAGCTCTCATCTAGAAACAGTGTGCCTCTGCTAGCAAGGCACAGCCTGTAAGCTAACAAGCCCTGGCACTTTTCAGAGCTCAGTGGCTCAGGGGCAATGCTGCCTGAACATGCTATTCTGCTTCCATAGCCAAGCAAGTTCACCAGTGTGTCTCTGCACCGTGCCCCGTGATGGATGCTTCTGCCAGTGCAGGTATCTCTGATGCTGTGACCTACTGGGCACGGTAAACATGCCGCCATTTTCGGGGGTCTTTCACTGTGAATAATTGTGCATTTATTTGAAGATGAGTAACTTACCTCTTTCAAGAAAGAAGTGTGTTTCATAATCATAACATGGCATCCAAAGCTATTTATTCATTCATATCAACACTGGCATGCATTTAAGGTTCAGCATCTGTAACTAAGTTTAAAGGACTGTTTTTACCACCATCTTATATCCTTTTTCCTAAAAGTATGTGTTGTATGTGAGGTGTAATACCTGTCATGAAATTGAGACATTGAACATGAAGTAATCCTTCAAGTTCTTTCCTGAAACCCTTGCACTAATGTTAGGTTTGCTGTGAATCTAGAAGGTCTGAATTCCCTATTAGAAATTGTTACTGGTAAATGCTGTAAAAAAAAAAAAAAAGCAGGATATGGGGAAAAATCTTAAAGAATTGGATTCCTTCTTCTTTTATGGAAGATATTTTACAGAAAATCTACTAGAGATCCAGATTGAATTAAACAAAAGCAAGCAAGCTTGGTCCACTGAGTTTAGTACTTATGTATATAATTGTAATTAGGCACACACGTTGCTCTCAGACACATTTAATCAGTCTTTTAATGATCGATGCAAACAGTACAGTATTTCTTTAACTTCAGGGAAGTCTTCTGACATATTAACATCAATAATTAGAGGAGGTCAGAGCACAGGAAGTATTCCATATGACAAGTAGACATGCATAATTTATGGTGTAATACTACTGTAGATGTAGTCCTCCAAATTCCGTGTGGATGATAACCATACTAAGCTTGTATGGCTCTCCTGTTGCTAATATTAAGGTTGTGATTGTTTAGGAACTGAGGGCCATGCTTTTATTAAAAAATGAGTGAGTGCCTTTCTTCTAATCATAGATGTGAATTGTTTATTTTTCGTGGACATTCTCTTTCCTGTAAATAGAAAGTTTTTAGCTAAAATGTAAAATCATAATGAGAGTCAGAGATTGGAATTGGGAATGATACTGTCTTGCTAATTTTGAGGCTAAAACAAGTCACATATAATGGACCTAATACCTGACCACTTTCCTTCAGAGAACAATACATAAAATCTGCATTTTAAAATTAGTCACAGAAACCAAGTAAAAAGAAATTCTATGTGCATAAGAAGAAAAAAGTTAGTCTTACTGCCATTAATGGAAGAAATACATATTTTCAGTGATATGGACATGTCCATCTCTTTCTGTATATGTTCTGAAATAGTGTAATTAAAAAGAAGGTATCAGGAAAAAGGGAAGAAAGGGAAGGCATAGGTAATGACAGAAGAAGCTGCTAGTAAATGTGCATTAAATCTGGTCAACATTTTTTTCCCCTGCGGCTCATAATTCAGTTTCAGGCAGCATTCCCAACAGTAATGATAAACAGGATGTGGTCCTGAGGTGGCACCAGGAGAGCAAACATGATGTCATGAAATCACTGCTGCTTTGATCGCTCCTCATTGATTCACTAAAAGACTAATACCCCCGAGCCTCAAAGCCAAGCTGTGCAGCACAAGGGATGCAGAGGTTCGTGTATTTCCGACCTCTCCTCACAAGAAGTTAAAACAAAGGGCATGAGATCAACACAGCATAGCGCATAAGATTCTAGCTAATTGATTCTGAAATAATGCTAGATGTGAGACAACCAGCTGTCCTCCCTTTTGGCCCCTCTGAAGCCAAACAAACCCAATTCCTGAGGTTTCACACCAGCAAGTTTTATTGAAATCTATCTTGAAACTGTCTTGGTTCCTTCTCTTCAGTATTTACACTTCTGACCATTAAAAAGAAAAACACAGACACTAAAAAAAAACCCCACTAATTTTTGGTTTTTGTTCGAATTTGATCGTTAATCTCTGCTTCATTTTATATCAAGCTTATATCTTGCCAATTGTATTTTTCTGAGTGGTGTTGATCCCCTAAATGCATTTATAAGTAGTACATTTATTCAGTATGTATGTAAAGGATTTATTGACGTCTCAGCCTTTATTTTAATTAGTTTAATAAGCTATTACCTTTTAGTCTTATTGAAGAGAGAGACTTTCTCCATTTTCCTGTATATGTTAAAGATTCTTTGACACTTTCATCTACTTCCTTTTTTTAGTCCACATATTTATGTCATAATGGACAAAAAAATCTTGGCAGAAAATTGCACTTTGAAGGAATTACTGGTTTATCTGAGTTACATAATTTAGAGGATAACTAATCTTAGTCCAGAGAAAGGAACATGTTTCATCTGTCTTGCACTAAAATATTCCAAAACATGTTTAGAGATAGAATGTATGGATAGAGATTAATGAAGTGAAATGGAATATTGGTTTTCCCAGAAGTTGATTCTAGTAGGGAAATTTTTTTCAGTAAAAATTAACTGGTGCTCCATAGGAGCACTTTACACAATTTTTCACACATTCAGAGTGAAAAATCAGAATGTAACGCTTAGATTTGAATCTTTAGAAGGTTTTTATTGTTTAAGTACTTCCTATCTCCTTTTGAAAACATTTAACCTGATCCATATCAGCAACATTAACCTTTTCATGTTTATGGGATTTCAGAATACACTCTACATAAATCATACATAAATCCTTGCCTTTTTCTTCAATTAATTAGATGCCAATTTTTTTTTTTTTTTTGTCCAGAAAAAATATAAGACCCTAAAAAGGGTGAATAGGTCTTCTTCTGTTGTTGCTTGGTTTCATATTATAGGGCTGGCAATTCTTCTCTCATACATCAAGCAGACAATGTTAAATTGTTATGAAGAAATATTTAGTGATGAACTGCTCTTGAATGTACTGCTCTTGTATTGTGCTTCAGTGAACATTTTATCTCCTACAAAACTGGGACAAAGTGGTTACAGGAAGAAAAAAAGAATGGAAATCTGCATGAATAAATAGTGAAATCAGCACTAAATATATTATTAAGCAGTCTAATAATTATTAGTTTGGTAGCTGAGAAAAAGTCAGATGAACTAATGTATGTGATTATAGCAGGATAAAAAAATAATCCAATAGCAGCATCCAACTAGGGGAAACAATAAACTAAAACTTTAGGCATGTTATTAAGATGCACAGTGCCCACAGCAAGAGAACAGGACTTGCAACACTAATTGCTGGTGTCTAGACCATAATTTGGTTTTTAGTCCTTACAAGTTTAATCCATCCAAAAAAAGAAAATTGTAAATTAATGACAGGTTTAATAAAACTGGTATGGAATCAGTCCCAAACATGTTTAGATTCACAGCTTCAGCTAATTTTGCCTCATGTAAACAAAAAGGGAACATGTCAGTTTATTTCAAACCACTGGAAACAGTGTACTTTGTTTTCTCATTACACCATCAGTGCTGAAGCAGTCCTTAAATGGAGCATGAATTCAATTCACCCTCATTTAAAGTATCTCCAGGTCTACTTTAGTGCTTTTATCCAGTTAATAAATGATAGAACTCAAATCCCGATATTCACTACAATAAAAGTTACACATTCCTACTTGAAGGAAAAGTAGGGAAATTCTCATCCCACTGTGAATTCAGTGCGACTTCTATGCAAGGAGGAAGGATTCACACTGAATTTAAATGTGGGCCAGGAGCACAGTCTCTCCCTTGGCTGTGTGGTCATATATTCAGAACGTGGTAATGAGAGTTAAAATGGCTAAAGACACAAGTTCCTGGTGCCTTTGTGCAGACTTAGAGATGAAAAGGGGTTAGGCAAATGATTGCAGGCTACACTACAGGGAATATGGCTTAACAGGCTAATCAGTAACACAGGAAAGCACAAAAATTGCAGTTTGTTTTTGTTCTTGTGTACTTATTCGTATTTCAATTGACTTTGTGGTCTTTTCCAACGAATGTTGAGCATGATAAATCGCAAGCCATTCCTTTTTAATGTATCAGTCTGAAGTACTTGCCTCCTCAGTTTCTAATAGATAAAACAGCCTCCTGTGAATTTCAAGAAAAGAGACAACATCCATTCTGTAGGATGGTGGTACATTTCAGAGAGTCTTTTTAAATAGTGGATTTCCATTAACAATCTAGCTGATGACACTGGGAATTAACTATTGTGGCCTTTCATGTTTTCAAAATTTTGCTGTATTATTTTTAGGCAATAATGATAATTTGGTTCCTCTTATTTTAGCAATCGGGGAAAAGTTTTTATAATTTCATTCCAGGATTGTCAAGTTAGTTCAAATTACACACAACAACAGTGTAAGAATTCTTTTTAAAGATTAAATATAATTCCATTATTCCATAATAACATTTCTGTTTAAAATAAGTTGGAATTCCATAATTCCAACTTATTTTATACAAAAATGTTTTTACTGTTTTTATATGTAAAGGTAATCCACTTGAAAACTCTTGTAAATATTTTTATCTGAACTGGAAATATATCCTTTCTTGGCATTCCCAACTTAGTTTTTTCTTTTTTTTTTTAGTAACACCTATAATAAGTTGTGCCCTCTGATGCAATAGAATTAGAATAAAAAAAATGTCTGTCTGGGAAAAAGTCATTACTCATCATTCCACAATTTTTAGGTCATCATCGAATGTTATTCTTATATGCAAAAAAAATCCCCTATAAAGCTCCTGCTACTTCATTAACACATGGTAGGTATAAAATTACAGAGGCTACTTGAAGAGTTTTTTCTCTTTGGTAGCTGTTAGACAGCCCAGTCCTGTAATCTTGGGAGCCTGATAATTTCTCTAGTAAATATTACCAGTTTTATCTATGATCTTCTTCACTGTAGATTTGAACGTGAAAGTAGTAAGTAAATTATATAAAATGATATGTCTGATTCTGCCTTCTTAAATATTTGGTGACAGGTTTATGTCTCAGTGAGTTGCAACAACCACTTACCTTTTCTCAAAAATATTAACTTTTTTTCAAGCCAAAAAGATCCCTTATGACTCATTGAGCTTGAAAAATCATGCCCATTTCCTTTAACACTGTCCTGAGGTGTAATAGCTTTTAAGCTGAAAATATTCTAAATAGAGCTCCTGAATATATCTTTTCCAATAATAGTTTCACTTAATGTCTTTCCATTAATTTATAAAATAAAAAAACTATTTAATCTGCGTGAAAAAAGATAAACCTTGCATTGTTATTTATTTTATTAATATTTGTTAAGGATGTACTACAGTATTGAACAATATAGTTTTCTTCTGAATATTGTTGATATAACATGGCAAAAAATAATGATTTAATTTAATAGAAATATTGGATGATGTTTTCAATTCCAATTTTCAGTGTTTTACTTTATATAGAGGACAGCATTTTATTATACATGGGGAAGAGTTTCATATGATGAGAGTTTCATCAGTCATTTTATGGGTAAATAGTGTTGGTAAAGGTAAGTCTGTACTAGAAGTCTACAGAGCTCAGAAATCTGATTAATTCTACACAATCATAACTCAAGAAGTAACCAGAAGAGATTAGTCTTGATCAGTAACCTACTAAATATTTTTCATAATTTCTAATGTCTTCTCAAGATAGATAACTAAGAAAGCTGGAAGAATCACATTTACTGTGACAACCTAGTAACATATGTTTTAAACACTGAAACTTCTGAATCATTAATTTATGGTACTTTTTTATTATTCATTCATTTTATCTTTATATATATATATATATAGTTGTATGTGTATTAATGGATACTATTTTGTTCTGGAATAATTAGAACTTTTGTAAGTAGAAATAATTCAATGCATAGAACTAATTTGCATAGTAAAAAATATCTCTCTTAAACAACTATCTTTTTTTGCTAATTCATGCACAGGCCAGACTTCCTATAATGTTTCTATGATTTATAGTTTTTATTGACGAAACTTCAATGAAGTCTAAATTTAGATTTCAACTAGATAGGACAGAATTCCTCTCATCATACAATTTGCATAGCAATTTTGCTTGGATTCAGGAAAGACAAAAATTTCCTAGAAACCTGTCAGTTTTTATGAGATACATGACTCAATGTTTTAAGTGACTTCATGGCTGCAACAGAAGTATGAAAGGTTTCATATGTAGCAGAAAAATAAAAATGCATTACCTTAAAAATTCCCTGACATTTCACTAATGCTTTGTGAAGAAATTTAAAAGGTGCTTTAGAAAGACTGAACACTTTTTTGTCATGAAGGATCCCAAAACAAATTACTCCATAAGCATTATTTATGGGTCTTTTTGAAATAAATAATTAGCTAACGAGATTTCAACTGACAAATATAGTTGGTTATAGGTTATTTTACATACTTTTCATAAGATTTCTGCCTCAGAAATACCACTATGTTTGTAGCACATATTGTTTGCCCTCCCTTCTACAGAGTTCAGATTTCAAGTATGCCCTCCCTTCCAGATTTTTGTTATAACATTGTTACACAATATTGTTGTATAATCAAAGATTGCTGCACTTTACACATCTCATTGTCCTTTGATCTTCAAAATCAGATTCTTCCTATATAATATGCACTTTACTGTAATAAATAAATTGCCTACTCTCCATGTAGAAATTACTTCTGGAATTAACAGAGGGCCTTGCAGAATAAATAGCAAGTTGTCATGACACTGAATTTCAGTTTACAGCACTGACATAAGTGTCGTTAAATTTTTTTCAATAATTTTGTTTAATTGGACTTAAAAATAAAATGTAAAAAAAATATTTGTAAATATGTTTCCTTTCAATATTAAGCTACAAACCATCTTTCTCTGTGGATCTTGCTCTTGTAAAAACATGTTGTCCTACATTGCCCTGCAGACTATTTAATAATGAAGCTTCGGTTACAGTCTATAAATGTTTCTAAGCAACCACAACCCACTTTAAATATGCTAGTCAATTAGCTCTAGACACTCTGTTTCAGTCTTTGTCTCTGTTATTTCTTTCTGGCTTGAAACATAAAAGACGGAGAGATAGAGGGAATATTTTAAAATAATACCTTGTACTGATCAAGGGTGACGCTGTTAAGTTGCACCTCTGCAGATAAACACAGACCTTGGGCAGCGCCTGTCCAGGACTATAGTGATATGTGTGCCCATCAATCCCTTATCAACATATAAGCCAGAAAGAACAGAAACTTATCTGGCTAATGCCAATAGGGAAAATAAAAATAAAAAAGAATGATAGGTGTTGATGACTGCCGGAAGAATAGCTTCTCCCACGTTACCCACTGTTTTCATTCTATGATTTTTAATATTTACTTCTTTCCACATTAAAAAAAAAAAAACCAAGAAAAAGAAACCCCCCAAAAAAGATGAAAAACATATGAGTCTCCCGCTTAAAAAAAACCCAATTCTTAGACATTTTCCTAAGAGAAGACTTTAAATAATTATTTTTCTACTCAAACATAGTACCAGTTGAATTTTGAACACAGAGCTATTTCTTAGTTAAACTGCCTAATCCCGTTAATCTATTATCTTTTATGTTTTTATCTTTTCATAATCATAAATTCCAGTTTTTTCCTAGAAGCACAACAACCTTTCTTACTTGGTATGTTCAGTTTTCCTTATTATCCTTTATTCTTTTCACTCCGCATTATTGTCTGTAGACATCTTAGTGAGGAATATCTGACAAGAAAATTCTGGCTTAATTTCACTAAGTCTCTTATGGTTTAGAATCTCTCTCTCCAGTGAGGCTGGTACAGAACATAGTTTATATTTGCTGGGATTATGTGATATGATTTACCTAAGCAAAGATGAATTCTGCTGGAACTTCATACCTAACAAGTTTTTTCTGGACTTCTGGTATTGTCACTGTCATTTAACACAAGACTGAGAGTGAAATAAACCATAAAGAATCCATAAAAACAGAGAGGCTAGAGAGAGGCTAAGGTGTGTGTCTGATAACTTATTTAACTCCCTACCTATATTTTTGTGTTGCTTTCCAGTTGGTATCATATTCTATAAGCAGTAGCATAAAAGCAATAATGGTCAAATTTATAATTCAATAGCACCCCTGGGGTATCAAGTAGCTAATAAAGGAAATTTTGGGAAATGTAAGAACAGTACAATTTTATAGTATTACTACCCTTAGGCATGTATTCACATGACTACTCCTTAAGGAGTTTCTGAAGCTAGAGGGATTATCAATGTATTTACATATTTATGGGACTTTTCTTCCTCAAGACTATGGCATATTTTTAATCCCAAATAACTTTCTGCAAGAAGTTTCAGATTTTCTCTACAAGCTGCATTTATTCTTAACTTTACTTCCATTTTTTCAGACTTTGGTTTTAGTACTGGAATAAAATATGAATGATTGGTTTCTTCTTTTATCTTTTACACCCCAGACATTATTTCTATAAACTTCTCTATGGTTTCATCAGTTTATGTCTCGTCCAGATTGAAACATGTTAGATATGTAGTACTTACTCACATTCACTGACTTACTATTTTTGATCCTCCCTTTTTGTCATGCTCCTCATCTTGCCCTCTTTTTCATGTTGCTTTATTTACTTTAAAAGTGAGCTATCTAACTCAGGATGAAAAATAATCACTTTCAAATTATGAGTGCTTGTGATGTTAGGACTGCTTTTCTCAAGAAGTATAAATTCCCATTTCCTGCATGCTGACTTTCACCTGACTATTACTCATTCACAGAATCATCTTAGAATTCTTCTATATTTACCCACATATTATTAATTGTCCTCTAAATAGCTTAATAATCCCAGGTACATAAGTGGTATTATTCCCGCTAGCTTTTTCAGCTTTTCTGTCACAGTTGTAAATTTATTAGGTTAAGGTGTGAAACTTGAAGATTACCCATGATTACAGAAATAATTGAGCTTTTATAGTGTGACCAACACCACCAAATTTCCTATACATTGTCATACATATATTTTATAGTATATAGAATGTAATATAAATTGCCAAACTTCCTGTACACATATAAAATAATCTCAATTTTTCTGTGATACTTTACTTGTCATAAATCATTTATCCCTGGGGACTGACATACTTCAGTTTATGCCCTACCTTACTCATTAAAAAGAGAGGTCAGGTCATATGTACCTAGAAAACATATTACCTTATACAAAGTAGGTAGAAAAAGTAATAAAAGCTTGGCACCCCTTTCTCATATAGCTATACCTTGCAGAATATTTACAACAATCAGTGTATTGCTGTCCAGACTTACTCAGCCTTTATAGGTAAGTATTATTCCTGGTACAGAGGCCAGTGTGAGATAGCACATAAAACAGAAGGCTAGAAATACACAGTACCCTTTTTAGTTGCTGTTGCTAATCATTCAATGCATTTACTAAATTTCCATTTAATTCATAGTACAATTTAGCAATCATGCTGAAGCAACCAGAGTTTTTTCCAAAACTTCAAAATCTGATCTATGATCTTACTCCCACACCTTAGGAAGTATCTATGCATTTATTATGTAGTCTACTGATTCAATAATTATGTTCTATTTTATGACTAGGAGAAATTTGAATTTCAAACAGGATATGCTTTCCAAGATTTAATAAAAATTGCTAATTAGAAAGATATTTGTGGTTTATAACAGGAAATCCAAACCAAAAGAATTTTTAGGCCTTACAGGAAAAATGCTATGACAACTTAGAAAGTTAATAGATGTGAAATCTTACTTTGCACTTTTGTATATTTTTCTGCTGTCCACTGAGTTCCTCACCTAAGGAAAAAAAATAGGCAAAGTAAAACTTTGTGAAATGAATAATAAATTTTGCAGTTAGAGAATTTATACTAAAATTTGTCACAAGCAAGTTTATTTTTTATTAATTTTGAATCCAAGTGAAGAGAACATTCTGTACATTGAGTACTTAATCTCTAATAGGAAAAGATTTCTATGCTATTAAAAAGTACACATATTTTCTTAGGTTTCATTCTATATAACAGTAAATCCATATAATACAAAAGGCAAAAGAATTGTCCTTCAAATTATGACTTATAAAAAAAGAAACAATCTTCTTCAGTGGACTGAAATAGATATTAATTTTCATTGTGGGAAGAGAAACAGAAATAGATTTTATAGAATCAAGCGCTATGTTTAAATTTTTGAATGCAATCAATAAATATTTTCAATTTCAAATTAAGAAAATGAAAACACAAGAACCCAATTTAATACTTAGCTAATGTGATGAAAAACTTACAGACACTCCCTCTAAGTGGTATAAAGGCAGCTCTCAAAGGGAATTGCGTCTCAAAATGTGCTGCACTTTTCTAGAAAGCAGAACTATTTGCTTCCAAGGGATCTAACAATGACAGAGGGTTTGTCAAGTTTAAGGCAGTGGCAGAATGTCTTCAATTTAAATTTGTGTTCTGAAATTCTAGCTGAAGATTTTAAAACTAATATTCTGTGGCTTAATTAATTGAAAAACACTCACAGAACCATTATTTATGATGGAGAAATAGAAAAGGATTTTTATGTGGATCATGGTTTAGGGATGATGCTGCCCAATTTGATGACTCCACAAAGACTCTTCCAAACTAGACACCACTTGCTTGTTCCCCCTCTCCCTCCCATTTCCTCCTCCAGCTTGGAGTTAAGCATTGGAAACACTAAAAGTGAAGATCATTAGTTGAGATAAGAATAGTTTACTAGAAACAGCAGTGAGAAAAAACAAAAAGCAACAACAATCATATTAATAAAAGAACTATACAAAAAAGAGAGTGATTCACATGCAAAAATGCCCACAATGGACCTGGAAACAATGAACAATGGCAGATGATGCCACCACGGTGTTTTTTGACAGGAAGCCACACTCTTCTTTTTGGAAGCCAGACAGAGTCCTATCCCCCCCATGCACAAAACTAAGGCAATGAGTTTGCAAATAGCACAGATGGGGTCTTCTGTTAATGAGAAATTCCTTGGTTATGTTTTCCACAGCAGAGGATTTACTCATCCTACGAAAGTTTTCTACCAAAATTTTTATTGTTATCTTACTCAGTCTTAAAAAAACCTGGGTAGAGAGAAGAGCTGTCACTTTAATGGTGATTTTGCTGAACATACTTCTAAGGCAACCAAATTTTTGAACTACTTATCTATTTAATGTAATTTACATAGAAACCAGCAGTTAATGGTTTTCCTTGGCAAACACACACATATTCCAGATTAGAATATTAAGAAATTAAAGTAATATTATAGGAACCTGGTCAGTGTGTGTTGAAGCCTGTGGAGAGGAGTGAAACTGATGTTGTGTTCTTGCAGAAGGCCTCTTTATGTACACTGCAAGGCAATCAGGTCTTTCTGTCTTCTCTGGCTACCTCTACTCTCCCATCTTACAGGAATGGAGGATGGGCTGGCTTAGGTACACGTCATACTCCTGGACCTTGTGCTGGAACCTTGCCCATAGCTGGGAAACAGAGGGTAGATCCTATGTACACCATGCTGACTTATCTATCTCATGTTGTGCCCACAAAAAAGAGGAATGACCAGAAGAAATATGGTTAAAGCTAATTTTAATTCAGCTTACAGGACTACAGCAGGAGACATAAAAATGGAAGGTAATTCAAATCTAAGCATTTGTTCTCTGTGCAGCAGATGCCTCAGGGCCTAAGTGGAGACACTGCAACAATCAACATGTTTTTTTATTCTGTTTTTCCCATTGTACTTTCATTTTTGATGGAGGCGTCTGTGCCAGGCCAAGCTCAATAGAACAGCTTCACTGTTTGTTCATTTTAATCTGCCCTGATTCTTGCTCTGGTTCATAGATCCTGAAGATAATCTGATTTTATATCTCCACAGTATTTTTACTGTATTTTTGAAGACACCCAAGGGAACAATATTCTAAACTGGTACTAACAATTTATTATGATATATTTTATTCTCTTACACTTGGGAATTTTTTGTTGTTGTTGTTTGTCGTTTGTGTTTGGGTTTTCTAAAAATTTTATGAAAAGGCACTGCGAGGTGACCTTAGAGACAGAACATGTAAAAGTTACTCTTCACAAAATATTGTTTGCAAGAGTGAAAAAAGCTCTTTTGGGAATGGGAAAACTGTGAATTTGTAGAGATGAGAAGAGTAAAAAAGTTAACACCACACCTAAGTAAATGTTTGGTTTGTTTTTGGTTTTTTTTTGTATATCATCTATTCAGGAAGCATGTCAGCATGGCTCTGGATTTCAAAGCAGTTTCCACCCTCTTACCACATACTTCCAGGAGCTTTGTAGGAAAATGTATAATAAACAGCAGTTCCCATTTAAAGCTAAAAGAGAGGTTTTTACTCTAGGTGCTCCTTTCCTCAGTAATTTCAACAAAAGACATAAGAATGTCAATCCTCCAAATACCTCCCTGCCCCTAACCTAAAGGGAGAATTTTGAAAATACTTAGATGAATGAATAATTTTTCACATGTGAATAGTCAAAGTGAAGTTCTACTGACAGGGTAAAAGACATAAATTATACATGATTTAGCTCCTTCAGTAAGCATTGAATGCAAGTGACCAACTGAGTGTTAAATATATTGAGCAAAGGAATGTCATTGTGCTCTAAGGCAATTTAGGACATGTATTTCCAAAAACATAACAATAAATAAAACAAGTGTATTTTAAGAAAGCTTCAGAGGAAAGGCATATTTTTAGAAAAGTAAATTACATATGCTCCTGTTGAATAAATAAAGTATCTAATGGACAATCAGTGGGTAAGACCTTTATTGTACTTGAGAGATGAAATGTAATTAAAATAAATGAAGAATTGTCCGCTACTGGAAAGTTTTCTGTTCCATTTGTAAGAATATTTTAAATACATCATTTCAGGTCTTCTGAGGACTTCTGCTGCTAAAGAGATAGGGTTTTGAATTTGCCCTTTGTAGGTCACCTTCACATGAAGTTCTTTCAGTGAATGATATAATGGTTTCCGTTTCTCATTCTTCAATCTTTGCTTTCCCTTCTTCTCATATTTCAACAATTACGTCCCTCTGTCTAGTCAGAGGAACCTCCACTTAGAAATTCTTTGTTGGCTTTAAAGCAGAATGGTGTTTCCATTACTTTACTTTTTGAATTTTTTTAAAATTAGGGTTTTTTATTTTATTTCTTTTTCTTTTCCCTTATTTTAAGCCAGACACTCTCTTTAGTATCAAGGTACCTGTCTTCTTTGGTAGACCTCCTAACCCATTTTTCTTGGTCCATATTCCAATGACAATCTTTCACAGAAAAGCCAGTTTCCCTGAATCTTTATTTTTTTTTATTTTATTTATAAATGAAAAAGCCTAAATATGCAGTTTCTATTCAAGCAACAACTTATGCAGTAGCGCTGCAACAAAGTCTGCAGCCTGGTACCAGTATTAGTTTTATCAGTTACAGCTCCACTGCTTTCAGTGGTATTGCACCTTTTGCCTGTTGGTCTACATATCAGTAAAATGTTTCCTCTGAGACAAAAGTAAGGAGTATAGGAACATATTTTTATTTTTCATAATAGGTGATCAAGCAGCTGGCTTTTTTTGTATTTCGGCAGAAGAAACAGCTTACCTAATGCAAATGCACAATTACACTGAGGGCTAGTACAGGATGAGTGTGCCGCACATTTGGAACACAGTCTTTCTCAACATTGATGCTATGAAACATTTATGAACGCTGAAGTCTATACACATCAGCAAGCCTGCTAAAATTGAAAAGTGCTCCTTACTCATGCAAAAATAAGCAGATGCTAAAGTGTTTGCAGGAACAAGTTTTAATTTCTCTCCATGGGTGTTGGAGAGATCCTTTGCACAGGGATGAACTTCAGTCAATAAAATGATTAGCAACAGTAACACACATTGCAAGGAAGTGTATCCACTCCAGAAAAAATAATTTAAGTAGTGTTAGCTGGGGTCTGATCTGTGACATGTAAAATCTTAAGTCTCTCGAGATATATTGCATTTTAGAACAATGTCTGCAAATATTTTACAGCAATGACTCGTTTTCCTTTCTTGTGTAGGACATGTCAAGACTTTTCCACCTAATAAAGGTTGCTATTTTGTTCGTTTCCTCAAAAAAAAAAAAAGTATTGTTCATGTTTTCCTTTTAAAAGGAAAGGAAATAATCTCTATTTACTTCTACATTTTCTTATCGTGCTATTTTCCCTGACTAATTTCCGATGTTTTGATCTACCCCAGGTCTGGCTATTAGAAGAGAAATCTCAGAACTATTTTTGAATATTCTTCCTAATTTGCAAAATTATTTGTAACTGAAGACACATGCATAAATAAATCTGTATCCTGATTTATTAGTCTATCTAGACATTGCCATATTCATGATGTTGGCATTTCAATATTTCATTTTGACTTTGCAAACTCATTAAATGCTTTTAAAAATCTGAATTACAATATTCACCATTCTTCTGTTAGTGTAGAGAAGTCATAGGATTGGTTCCAAGTTAACTAAACGTCATGGATGAATTTTCCTGAGCCCCATTATGTGGTTTGAATCAGTCCATTAACTAGCACCAGAAATTAATTGAAAATATGATTTTTATTCCATACCTATTCCAGAAACCCCTGTATAAATAATAGCTTTAAAATTTTTCTGTGATGAAAGCCTGAATCTTTTCTACCTGTTTTTCCCCAAGGGAATAAACTGGTTACTCATGCAATGTAACTTCTTTCTAACATATTCTTAAAAGATAAATTAATCACATTAAATTTGTAATGTGGCCTCTCATTTCTGTATGTGGTGCTTGAACATCTCTACAATTTCTATTTCTTATGATAAAATACTATTTTATTGTGTCTTAACTTGTCTTTACAGCCAAAGAAGGGATTACAAGATACCTTTTTCTCATTTCTCATGAAAAAATTATATGGAAAATGTTTATTTTTGGTACTCTGAAGCTAAAATAAATGTAAAGGGCTTACAAAAAGAACAAAGGTACCAGTGGGTTCTGTGGTAATAAGACATATTAAACTTTGATTTCTTCATTAAGAGTTCCAGTGTTAGGTTTCACAATATATTGAACAGTTCTGTTGATTATCTAAAGTTTGTAAAATCTGAAAATATATTTATATGTGCTCCTAATTTTACATGCTGCTATGAGATATATACTTGATGTTTCATCTGGAAAACTTAATGTAGTAAGATGATATTAGGACATAACCAGGTATATTAAAATTTACACAGAACTCTAAAAAATTTCACAGAACTGCCATTCTAGAAATCACATTCTTGTCTGATACACTAACAGAATTTTCATGCCTCTGCCTCAAAAAGAATAGCACACAAAGACTATACTAGTAACTGAAAGATAATAATATTTATAATAGACAATTTACTTCACCACATTTTGTCATATATTTTCTTGTTCAAGCAAGACAGATTTTTAGGTTTTGAGTTGGTTTGGGGTTTTGTTTTAGTGTTGGTGGTTTTTTGTTTGTTTTTGTTTTGTTGTTGTTATTGTTTTTCATTGCGCTTATTGTTGCTCTGAGGCTACTTCATAATCTGGAGGATCTTGTTTTTAATAAGCTGTAACTGAGTTTAGTTAAGTGGAAATACACCATGGGAAGTGAAGAAATTTCAAAACATGCCCATGACAACAATAAGAAATGTCCTCTGTGTCTAGTTGCTGAGGCAGAAAGGATATGTAGAAATAATTGTATATGCAGAAAAAATTGTATACATTTACAATGTGCACATTGTATAAAAGAAGATAATTTGCAGTTAAGATTTGGAACAGATCATTGCTTCATGATGACATAAATAATATTACTTAGTGTGTGGGCAAGTCCTAAGTCACAACATTAAAGAGACTGATCAGCAAAACAGCCAGATAACTCATTGTGTTTGCGGGTCAGATTACTTATATCCACAAAATCTCAAGCTTCCTCTAAGCATGCAAAATTATTTTGTTGCTTAAAAATCCATATGGAGACTAGAAAGACTGTGTGAACAAAATTCAGCACTAAAAATTGAAAAAGGGACAAAGTTCACATCCAAGGCAGCCCATTAAACTGCTGGTGGAGGGGGAAGGAGGCAGGGGAAGAGAGGAACAGATAGTTTGTTATTGCAATTGAATAAGAAAACATAGTAAAAATTAGAAGACACAAATAGAACTAGCAAGCTTTGTGATCATTCACATTGCTTCCCTTTTCTTCTCCCCTTTTTGTCACTCGAATTCTATGATATACACAAATATATTCTAACTTAATCAATCTCCTTAAGATTGCAAAGTGAGATAATACTCCTTTAATTATTCACACATGGAGTCCAGAAGGCTCTTTAAACAGAAAAGTGAGAAATTTAACTATTTCAATGTAGTGAGATACTTGTAGAAAACAAAATTTATACGATATGCTAACACTTAGAGGAACCACTGCCAGACAATAATCCCCCCAAGATCTGCTACACTACAGATCCAATAACAGCCAAAGTGGATATTTATCATAAGATACCTACCATGATTTTAGCTGATACTTCTCTACCAAAGGGTAAGTAAATGGAATACATATGAATGGGGATAAAATAGCAGTGGAGTCTTTCTACTGCCTTCAGGGACAAATTATTTTCCCCTCAAATATTCCAGTAGAGGAATATGTAGGCCCTTATTATCAAAACAATATAAAGTCTTGCTTAGACAGGATACAAGAAGTTTGATGGATGAACACAATGATTTTTGTACATTTATAGTACTAATAAAAATTTCTGAAATAGCAGTTATATACTAGTATATATGAAGAAGTAGAAGAATAACATTAAATTACAGCTGTACTGTCTTAATTTTCATGGCTTTTAAGCCATGAAATACTGCATAGATTTAGAGCACTGCTGTGCAATATTGAATTCTGCCATTTATCTTAAAGTAGAAATAAGTGAAACACTGAATATCATTAAAGTTAATAAGGGAATCATCTTAGTTGTTCTCAAGAGGCAATTTTGAACAGAAACCACCCCCCCCCCCCCCCAAACTGAGTTTATATTCAGAGTTGCTAGGGAATTAAATGAAATGGTTGCCAAGGTGAAATAATATATGAAAATTCCTGACATACATTATCCAAAGGTTTCTGTAGTCTGATCTTCCATTTTGGCTCAATGTTACCAGTAGTTTGAATACAGACATACTGTTGCTAAGGACTGATGCTGTTGCCAGGTGGAAATAGCCCATATTAACCTGCCACAAATATCTAAATATGTTGATAGAAGTGTGCTGATAAAAGATAGGAGAAACATGTCTTGGAAAATTGGATGATCTATTATTTCTTATCCGTGACATAACAGTGAAGTGACTTTTCTTACTCTTTGTGCACATGAACTCTAACCTATTAAAGTATCAGTAAAGTACCCAACAATAATGATGATATTATTAAATGAACATTGTGTTCTATAAAATATAAATCTTAATCAGGCATTCAATGTAACCTATAAAATTGTTACTGAGGGGATGTAACTGAAGTCAGATAGTGTGTAATTCTGACTAGCAAAGACATATGATCATTGCTTCTGGATCATGGATTCTTTCAAGCCATTCTTTCTTCTTAAATGTTATGAAATTTGAGCACCACTATCTCAAAGCAACTAAGAATATGCTTGAAGTAAAATGATGAAATTGATATTTTGAATGAAAATGAACAGGTGCTTTAGAGCACAGTTGCTGTGTGTCACATAGGTAACAGGCAGCTTTTTAAAATGCTGGCTAAATTGCAGTCTAATGCCTTTCTGGCAATTTGCACAGTATTGCCAATAATATTTTGTAGTATAATATTGCTTGTAAAATCTTAGCCATTTCAGGAAGCAGCTCCGTGTTTATCAATCAAATAAAGAAAGGAGATCTGCAGAAGCTGTCAGACAGAAATATCCACACAGGAATGCTTGAGAAACAGTTACAGTATCCTGTCTGGGTAAAGAAAACTACCGTACACTACATACATATAATTCTAGCTTTCATTTCTCAGTAGTGAGTACAGAGCACTGACCTACATTGCACTACAGAAAAATGGATTGCATTTGATGAAATTACACATTCTGAGAAAATAGTTTACTCAAGGATAATGTGTAAGTGGCAAAGTCACAGTGTTCAGCCGCAGTTTTCTCCTTCTTCAGAACTCTTCCTAAAAGACATTTAACCATCTTCTACATCTTTCAAGGCAGCTTTGTTCTTGCTTTTGCCAGACTTTAAAAGAGAATTGTAAAAAGTCACTTAAGAGTATGATCCTTACAAACATCTGTTTGCTGTTCTACCCAAACTCAGAACTAACTCTTGAAGTCACTCACAAAAGCTAAGAAAGCACATGACTGCTCTTCTGTTGTGGAAGTTTCTGTCTGTATGCTTAGCTTTGACTGACACATAATTTCTTCTCTGGACCCCAATCTATTTTCTGCCTCACTAAACTTACAAAACTCTGCATAAATTGTTCTTTTCAGCTTGTTCTGTAATCCTATGAATACACAGTCTTCCTGTTCATCCCTTCAGTCACTAAGTGCCAGCTGTTGGGTCATGGAAACAGTTTTATTTATGTGAAAAGAAAAAGTGGGAAAAAAACGTATTTGATCAGAAAGCTATGAAAACAACAAGAATGTGCTGAAATAGCCAATCAGAATGTTTGAGTCAAGCAAAAGAATTTATTATGGTTTCCATCAATCAACATATGAACAAACTTAGACTAGATAAGTTTTACATGGAAAGATAAAACTCTGAGGTTTTTTCAGTCTATAAACTAATCCCATTTTGATTGTTCTCTTGAGCATGAAACAGAGGTCATGCTGAGAAATTAAAAAAAAAACACCTCTGTGAAATGAACATAAATTAATTATCTTGATATATTCTGCCATATTGCATCTGTCAAAAATGTCCTTCTTTTTAATGGGAAATACACAACACCCCATGCGTGCCCCCATCATATTTTCACAAGTTATAAAGCATGTGTGCATTTTTGGTAATTGGAATGGGAGTATTTATGTATTTTATCCAAAGGCTATTAATATGTACATATATAATTAGCACTGAGTAACTCATTGTACGAATTACAGTGACTTCCAGGAGGCACTGCCTCCAAAGTGACAGAGAGAGAGAGAGAGAGACGGAGCTGGTCTTCTTGGAGATGCAATGGGAAAAAAGTTCAGCTTCACATGGATCTGTGCTCCCCCTGCAGAGCTTTGAAGTTGCATGAATACATATGATATGGATGGGAATGACACTACTGGGTAGTGGTGCATTATTGTCCTTACTGATGAGCCACACACTCCTTGCTGTTTTCCGTAAGAAAGACAGGAGGTCTTTGCAACATACACAGCAGCAATGGTATCTCTTGTCAAAATTCTTTGCATTTGAAGACTTTGCATAGGCCCAGAATGCATTAGAAATGATAGATCTCTTTTGAGAGTCTATCATGGGTATCTGTTTTGGTAAGAAACAATATTATTGACTGTACTGTCGTGTACAAAAGGTGTCACCTTTCCTGTTCAGCTCAGCTTGTTTTTCCCACATAACAGCTCTGTAGTGCAGAAGAGTGGTCCACATCTCACCTCACTATGTGTTGTCCAGCCCCTGCTATCTGCTGATTGGGGTAAAGAAAACTTGCTGACCTTTTTTACACATAGTACGTGAAACCTCAGACTTCTTCCCTATCGCTAATTGTGTTTGACCTGTCACTGTTTTTCAAGACCAGAGAAGTAGCAAATCTGGCATGGCTTAAAGGGTAGCCTGATTCTTGAGAAGATCCACTTTTTCCTCACTAGTTTTCTTGGAAACAGCTGACTCTGAGCAAAGACCAGAAGTGGTGCAAGGAGACTGGAGAATCCAGAAAGAATTCTGAATTGCTAGAAGGAATGGGTACTTGTTTTGGAGACCTAGGGAGTTACACATGTCCAAAAACAAGTCACATTTACAGTGTCATATGCTAAGATTTCCCCACTGCTAATAAACTGGATCACTTCAGGTAACATCTTGAAATTCTGGTAACATCTGGAGTCTGTGTCAAGCCTTCTGTGTTGACTTTTAGACATCACTAGCCTGCTCAAGAGGGAGAGAGAAGTGGTGCTTTAAACTCAAAATAGTTGTAACTTACCATGAGAAAAATAAACCAATTTAAACAGAGCACTCCTGCTGTGTTCTTCTATCTTTAATCTCTGTGCCATCATACATTATGCCTTTGTGTTATCTAAAAGGAGGTCTGGTTGAAATTAAAAGTTTTGCAGTAACTCGTTGGTGTAGTTGTTTGTTGTGCTAAGAGTAACATTGCAATATAAGAGTTATAAATTACAATATTGCAATGAATACAGAAGTCTGCTAAAGAAAAGTACCAGAGACCCCAAGAGATACAACAGAATGATAAAAGATCTGGAATAATCTCATCACCTGAAATAATCTTATCCTTCAGATAATTTTAGTATTTCTGTAGAGAAAGAGTTTACTATTCTGTATATATATATATATATATCTATTAGTATTCACATGTAAGTTTTAGTATAATTTTAGAATTTGCTGATCAGAGGGAGAAACAAGACTACTATTTAATGAGAAAATTGGTTAGCAAGATCCACTAATAAAATAAAAACCTTTGCATCTGTTTGATTTTTTTACTGGAGAAACTTGGATGATGGGATACAAAGACATAAAGTCTACCCATTCATTCAGAGAACTCTGAGAACATCTAGGATTCATCAAGGTAGTCAAAACCCATATGTACTGCCACAAGTGCTAAGCTAATTAGGAAATCTCTTAATTTCTTATAAGAGTTAACCAGATCTTCTAGTCAGGCCAGTGTTTTCCATGTTTTCTGGAATTGAGGTGCATGTGGAAATAGGGAAACTTCCTTTTATTTTTGTGACTTGCTTCTTTGCCCGGTTGTTTTTCAATTTTCTTGCTTTTTTCTTTGGACATCCTTTGAAACTAGTCATTAAACAAACTTAAAGAGTGCTACTGATAAAATTTATAAATGAAATTTTAAAACTCTACTGTACTTTAAGTTTACTGGATCCTACATAATATCCTATGAAGGAGAAATATAATGTATAAATCTTAAGGTTTTTCACCTTATGTTACTCACAACTACCTGAAATTACTTATAAAGAACCATGTAACCATGTAAACCTTGTGTTTACAAGGAATGTTCAGAGAAATTGCTCCATTCTTATGAATGTTCTACTGAGAGTATGGAAACAGGATGGAGTCATGATGTTTATATGGGAGATCTTCAAGGAAAATAAGATGCATTATTACAGTAAATGGTGTTCCAACTGTGTCCTCTATCTTCAACATATAATAATCTGAAATTTCTCCCTCCCTTTTATCTGGTCTGCCCACTCTCAAGGTAATATGGAGGAGCCCTGTTATGTTCTAGAAGAGTAACAAGGGGATATAAAGGACACAGTGCTGGAGAAGTTTATTTTTTCTTTCCTGAAAATATTATGATAATATAGATGCCTCTTTTCTTCATTCTTTTGGCCCAAAGTAAACCACTGAGTTCTGAAAAGACAAATACTTACCTTTCAGACATATGCATATCAAATGCATTTCCACATACATTAAAAATATACATATATTATCAAATAAATCATCATACTTATGGAATGGTAAATTTTCCATAGCAGGTAGAGCCAGAGTTCCAGGAGATCTTATTATAATCAGGGCAAAGGCACACCAAATCAATATTTTTAGTCCCAAAGGAAAAAATGGAAGTGAGCAAAAAATTTGTAATGCATAAATTGAAGACACTTCTGGTTTTACAAAATAAATAGTAAGTTTAGCAAAGCTATCAAATATTCATATTTATATTAGAAAACTAGACTTGTTAAAAAAACATACAGTATTTGGCAGATCATAGGGATCTGAAGTGTTGTTTATAATTTTTTATGTCAAATGTCAAATCTAAAATTTAACGGACTTTCCAAGCAAACCTTTTCATAGGCAATATCTATGTATATAACATCCTTCCAATGCTGTGTTGTAATTTAATTACTGAATAGTTTTCAGTAAAAGCAACCAAAAATATACTTTTTGCAGCATGATATTAATGAAATTGGCACAGTCACAGAGATGACATAAGCAGCAACTATTGTTTTCTGATTTCTGTGAGTAGTGAAAACAACTAGCATAATAAAAAGGCCATGACAAAAGAATTATAAATTTCCAGGTTTTTTGGCTATGTTACCAGGTGTCATCTATAACTGCTTATCCCTGTGCTCAAATTTATGCAAATTATTTCTACTTGCAAGGAGAAAACTGTTTTTATATCAACTTGACAGAGAACCATCCTCTTTTTCTCTGATTTCCTTTTCTGCCATAGGATTTTACTCTCAATTTATCAGGCAATTAAAACTTGAATCAGCCGTTACATAGCAATTGTGCTATAAGGGGAATATATTGCAAACAAAGATTTGATTAACTCCTGGACATGGCACTAAAACTGTAGCTGGGGTCTGTGTATCATCCTGATAACAAAACAAAGCACTTACTCTTTAATGGCCCTCTCTGGGGAAGAGAGGAAAGGATTGGATGTAATGGGAACAAGGATAAAATATTAACTAGGCAACAGGTAGCCAATTTCAAACTTTGGTCAGTAAGTAAAAACAACTGCCACCTTGTATCTCTTTAATTACCATAAAGAGATTTGATCTTATGATAGCTTGAGAATTCCATACATTACAGATGCTCAACTGCCACTAGCAGATATTTTTTATTCATAGTTTCAAGACCATAAACAAAATTCAAGGGAAGCTTTCACTTTTGGAGGGGAATATGATCCAGATTAATTCCTTGGACAAAATGTTAGTTCTCTCATTCTGGATATCCATATTCAGGAATTCCACCTGAACATGAGGAAGAACTTCTTTACCGTGCAGGTGACTGAGCACTGGAACAGACTGCCCGGAGAGGTTGTGGAGTCTCCCTCACTGGGGATATTAAAGAAATCCTTTCTATGAAAAATCCTGTGCCATGTGCTCTGGGATGGCTTTGCTTGAGCAGGGAGCTTGACCCACTGGGGTCCCTGCCAACTTGACCCATTCTGTGATACTGAAAATTTGATATCCAGGTAGGTAGTTTGACTTTTCTGATGATGGCCTCATCACTTTGAAAATCAACACCAGGTTTCACAGTACTACATAACAGATATGTCATACAATGAGCTTGGCCCTCCATGAATTTCTCATGTAACTTGTATTCATTCCATAATTCCTTTAAAGACGCTTTCCCAGCTCCATGACATCTATATTTTGTGGATTTTGTATGGGGTAGAGCAGCTATTAAAAAAAAAAAGTGAGAAGATCTAGTCTAAGCACTGTTTTTTTGACACAAATTATGCAAGCATGTTTCAGGAGAAAACTAAATATCAGGTGTTTAGTCTGGTTACACAGGAAATTATTCCAATATCAGACTTGACATACCTCAAGTGCTATTTTCGTGGCTTGAGTGGAACAATAGGCCTATTGAGACAGAAATGGTAATGAAATTTCTTATTTACAAGTAAAAACCTATGCAAGTTGTACTTTTTCTCTACGTTTTTTTCTCTACAAGGCAACTTTGTTCTGTGACTGTCAGGAGCTGTCAGGAGAGTTCTTGAGCAAAGAAAGCACAGGGAGAATAGGAATGCAAAGCACAGGTCACATCATGACATGCCTTGCTGCCTAAATTCCAGACTGGATGGGCCCTGCTCTCCACTCTAAACAAAAAATTGAGTCCTTCATAGCATTTTTTTAAGAGATATGATCTTATCCAAACCTATGAGTGGAAATGAAGATCCTTGCTTGATTTCAGAGCTTTACAGAAATTTTCAAAGATCAATGAATCCAAGAAAATAAATTTTCTATGGACGAAGACAGCCGAGGTTGTAGATGCATAGAAGAGGGAATTGAAAATGAGGGAGAAAGAAAATAGAAGAAACAATAAAACTAAAGACGTGAGAAGGGAAGTAGGAAAGGGGACAGAAGGAAAAAAGTTTAGAGAGGGAAACTTAAAAAATAAGAGAGAGACTTAAAAAGACTCTGAAAAGGGAAAAGAGAAAAGGAAAAAAGTGAAAGAAAGAGGGAAAATATACAGAAGAATGAAGAGAACTGGAGAAAGAGTGATCAAACATTCTTTAAAGTATGATACTCTTTTCCATATACATGGAAAAATAAGAAACAGGGAAAAAGATTACGAGAAAATAAATAGAGAGAAAGAACACTTGCTTAACATCTCTGGCAATGATGTGGAGCACAGAGACAGCACATGCATAATGTCTGCAGAAGGACCAGTTAATAATTTTGGGGCCAAAGAGATAAATACAGAGAAAAGTTTAAAACCTAATATACACTATTGAAAAATGAGAATACTATACTTGAGATATCATATCTTACTGTTTCTCTCTCTTTTTCTATAAAGTAATTCCTTAGTGATTCATAGGTTGTTTCAAAATTTTTCCTTCAAAATGTTTTTGCTGTGTTCTCATATTGTCAGTAGAATTCTCATTTAAAAGAGTTTATAAGGGTATTATTATTCAGAAGAGGCCTTGACAAGTAAGCATTATATTTCATATCAATCCATTTTGAAATTCCAGCTTATCCATGTTTCAATATATTATTTTATTCACAATTAACTCCTTTTCTGAATAACCAGGGTTATTTCTTTGCTTCAGTTGATTTGTCAGATTTATACAGGAGTTGATAAAGCAATTTTCTTAATTCAGAGATGCCAGCTTCCCAGAACCTGAACCAAGGTGTTTCTTTTAAAGCTCATCTTACATCAGGAAGTCTTCTGTGAATACAGGGATGAAATATTGTTTATTTGCTCTTCTCCCAAGAGGTATGGTAATATACAGTTGACAATAAATGACAAAGTGAATTTCCTCTTTTATCCTTACTCTATGGCTTTTTAAAATTTTTTTCATTTTCTTATCATAAAGCTAAATAATACCTCAAGTCACATTGTGAGTCCAAGAGTTTCTAAGATTTCAATGTCATTCCTGTGTTTGTTTTATTATTACTATAACCAAATTCAGAAGGATGAAGAAGAAAATTGAAAATATATTCACTTTCCACCAAAGGAAATTTAAGCAACAGTAGCATTTTCTGTAGTGTTTTACAGGTGTCTTTCTTCCCTTAAAACTAAAGATTAAGAAATTCTCCTTTTGCAGGGTAAAACCCCATAAACTGTGTTCCAAATGAAACATTTAAGAAGTCTGCAATACAATGTCTGAAGGGGGATGGTTAGTTGAAATAAAGTCCTAAAAGCTGTCATCATGTCATTCATCCCTGAAATCAACAGCTGTGCCTCAAGGGCTGAAACCTAGTTTCAAATAAATCAACTAGAAATGACCTAGCACCCAAAACTCCTAGTGCTATGTTTGACGCCATCATTCTACCTTGAAATTAATAACTACACATCTATATCTGTCCTTCTTTATTTCTATCTATCTATCTATCTATCTATCTATCTATCTATCTATCTATCTATCTATCCATCCATCCATCCATCCATCCATCCATCCATCCATCCATTCATCTGTCTGATCTATCTATATCCTTATCTCTAATCAGCTTTTGGTTTTGTATTAAACTAAGGAAATTTTCCCAAACATTCTCAAATAAATGCTTAAAATTAGTGCCACGAATACCCATTTACTGTTGTTTAAGTACTCAGAGAGTGACCATTTGTATGTACACTGCTACAGTTTTAGGAAAATCCAAAACCATAAGTCTAAACAAAGGCTTTTTCTTGACACTGAAACTCAGTGTAGTTACACATTGCCGAAGAACAGAATATTGGATTACTGAAAACAATAGTTCAAATAATTTTCACAGAGATTGGGTCAATGAAATATATTATGAAAGCAGAACAGATTTCTAGAACTTTCTGGGAAATTTCGTACTATAGTTTGAGACCTTAAAAAGTATCTGTTCACCTCCCTGTTAATCTGTACTATTTCTAGTTCATGTTAATAGTAAAAATTGTGCAATGTTACTCACACAATTGAATTGCAGCATATAGTAGCACATAAGAAATACAGAAATCCTGAAATTTCTTGAGGAGTCCATGATGTAAATTTACGGTAAAAAAAACAGGAGTACTCATGCTGGCTTGATTCTGCTATCATTTGCCATGATAATAGAATTCCCCATGAGGTAGTAAAGGCAAAACCTGAATTTATGCTTTCCAAGAACTCACTATCAGTTGCTCTTAATTCTTCAGAAGATGAACAAAAAAAATCCTAAATAAAGGTTGGAAGAAATTTATTGTAATTTGTACTTCCTGTTATTTTTGTGTTAATTGCATACCTGTAAATTTGTGAAGGAAGACCAACCACAAAGGTTTATAAACTAGGGAGCAAGGCTGCAAACCACATGAAATATGAGAAGTACACATCTAATGCCAGAAAGGAAAAGTAAGTATGAAGGAGGTCTTAGGAGGAACAGTTTTGGGTACAACTTGATTAGATACATGAATGATCTAGAAACAGATAGTTTAAGTTATATAGTTTTCAAAAAAGACATTTTACTAGAGATTAACAATGTTGAACAACCAGAAAATGAATAGAAAGACAGCAACAACTTTTTTTCTCTTCTCTTGCATGCAATTGGCACGAGAGTTGCTGAATATCCTGTTTGAATAATTTGGATAAATTATTTGGTTATGCGTTCCAAATGACCTGAAGAAATTAATGAGTTTAGAAATTCAAATTTCATAAATTAGCTTTTGGATTTACTGCTAAATCTAATCAGAGATGTTCTTGATTTATGTAAACATACCTTCCTTCAAATGTCTATTTATAGGAATCAGAAAAGCCACATACATCTGATTAAAAGTTTTCTTTACCTGTACTTTTGTATTTTATGATATGGAAATTTCAACTCAGTTTTAAAAATGGAACTGACATTTTCATAATAAAGAAATTTTCACACTGCCTGTGTTCACATTTCAATACTACAGTCCTTTGTATTGCTGCAGTGCTTTATTTTGTAAGCATTAATAATCATCTCTGAGAGCATTGCCAGAGGCAGATAATATAGGTATCACTAGTGTTTGAAGGAGAAATAGCAAAGTCTTTTATCAAAACCTGTCTGATAAGGTACCATTTGGTGCGGGGTGAAAGTGTTTTAGAATTGAATATTTTATGACAGCAATAAGTTTAAATATATTTCAGAAACATAATGATCTACTGCAGTAATTTTCAGTTTAAGATGTACCTGTTCCATTCAAAAAACCAGCACAAGAGAGTAAAAATGGCTTCTTAGGTACCTGGAGGGACAACTCTTTTGCAGGATGAATTATCTTTTTTTCTAATCGTTGAGACCTTATTTTTTCCTATTAATTTTAAAACAGTGTCCTCAATATCAACTGTGTTTCAATATCAGCCAAATACATTCAGAAAAAAGCTGCTACAACAGGATGAGATCAACAACATTTGATGTTTAGTTGGGACATGTTTTTTTCACTAGAATTACGTGTTTGTCTCACAACTACAGTGAGGCAATTTCCCCTTAACTCTTTTTACTCTTTAAAAAACGTAGCACATATTTGCTGTATTTACATGCATGGCAGGCCAGTTCTTTTTGCTGTACATGGAAGTTGCTACATTTTTCTAGATAAAAAGGTATATATGCTGCTTGTGGCAAAATTACTCATAATGAAATTGCTCATTGCTGAATTGCTAGACTTGGCCAATATGCTTCTGGCTTTCCAGGAAATGCTACTGTGTTTTAGGCAACTGGAAAATATATGAACTATCTTCTGCCGTTTCATTAAAAAAGGAGGGAGATCTTTTAAAGTTGATGCCAGAAACTGTTGAAAAGATGCAAGGTCACATAAAAATTAGAGTTCTTTCCCCAGAAAAGTGGATAGGATCAACATCCCAACTAAAATTCATGCACACCAACACACTCAGCATAAGCAACAAACAAGAAGACCTAAGCCATTGTGAATCATAAATACTACGACATATTTGTCATCATGGAAACATGAAGGAATGTCTCACAAAACCCAAGTGCTGCACTGATTGTCTGTAAACACTTCAGAAGGAATAGGCAAAGGAAGAGAGGTGGTGGAATAGCCCAGTATGCTAGGAACTATCTTGATCTTAATGATGGTGATGATAAGGCCAAGTTCTTATGAGTACACACGAGGGGAAAGGCTGATAAAGCAGGTACTATGGTGGGAGTCTGTTATGGAGT
Organism: Ammospiza nelsoni; assembly: GCF_027579445.1. Taxonomy (NCBI): domain Eukaryota; kingdom Metazoa; phylum Chordata; class Aves; order Passeriformes; family Passerellidae; genus Ammospiza; species Ammospiza nelsoni. The sequence continues at coordinate 40,479,691 of NC_080669.1, read as the reverse complement.
CAGGGTGTAAAGGCAGAGAAAAGTTTTTATAATCTGACGGAAAAGGTAAATTGCCTCGAGTTCTGCTGGGGAGGCTTAGATTTGATATTAGGAGAAATTTCTTTTTTGAAAGATGTTCAAGCACTAGAACAAGCTGGCCAGAGAAGTGATTGAGTTGCCATCCTAAAAAGTATTTAAAAGATGTGTAGATGTGACACTTAAGGACAGGGTTTAATGGTGGACTTAGTAATGGTGAGTTAACAACTTGAAGCAATGATCTTAGAAGTCTTTTCCAACTTGAGCAATTACATGAAATATATAGTAAAAATATATTATCCCTCTGGAAAGAAATACAATAAAGTAACCAAGACAAACTTGATTTTTTTCTTGCTATTTTAACTAAAAGAAAAAAATTACTAAGAAAATCAAAGAGCAAATTCTCCATTTTCTGATAACAAATTACACTCTGTCCCATGGTGCTCTTGTTGCAGAGACCTGGCAGAGTTTATAGCCATATGGGTATGGTTAGGCTGTTATTCCATACCTTCCACATCAAATCGGGGAGTGTGATTTTGGGGAAAAGAAAATAGTGAATACATCATCTCAATCTATACTGTCTGCCTTTGTCCCTTTCTAACTAGAGGGGGCGGGGAAGAAGTGACTGGAGTGTATTTGGAGTTTAATTTCTATCTTGTGTTGGAATCCAGAAATAAAACTCTGATGCTACTATATAATATATATATATATATAATCTGGCTTTCAGTCTGTTACTATCTGTAAGCAAAATGATGCAGATTTTGACACAACAAGCCATAATTGTTTTTCCCTAATAATTATAGAACTAGGCCTATTTGTGCCACCAGCGCTGTGGGTCCTTGGATAGAACTGCTGAAAAAACACTTCCTAGCTGAATGAGAAATAGCTGATGTGTCTCTAAAAATGTTTGGAAATCCTCTGTCATAGCGCTCTATTTAGTTATTGTAGGAAGCACAAATCTGTTATATGTAGGGGTAATGCAGAATGAACCTGAACCCATATATTTCATTACAACTTCTTCACACTCCATTACACAAAAGCAAAGACTCAAGAAAGATCTTCAACCTGGAACTTGGTCTTCTTTCTTCTTCCAAAATGCAACTCCTTTAACAAATGTCATGTAATGAATTTCCTGTTATCCTGATTACATATTTGTGAAAGAGGATGAACTTCGTTGGGAAATTTGTAGAGGTTCTTCCACTAAATCAGGTAGGTAGAGGTCTCAGCCCCAAGATTTTCCAGCAAAACCTGATCTGAATCTTGCTTGGATCTGTTGTTTTTTTTTACAGTTCATGGAGGTGTTTCATATTTAGCTGATGGGATAGCTTATAGTTGATACTACGCATTACAAAGCAGCCTCCATAATGCTCAAATAACTTCTTTGTGTTGTGGCAATCATACTGCTAACACTTCTCAGTTACCGAAAGTTACTAAAGCCACACTTATTTATATATAAATATTATTGTAAATCGGATGACAATAATAATTACACTTTTTAATATAGTTTAATTGGCTCTGGAACTTCACAAACCATGCTCCGTTAGACCACAAGAAAAGCAAAGTTTGTGACTTGGTACTGAAGACTGCATCTATCATACACTTTTCTGCATAGCTTTATCATGTATGGTGAGACTGGGCTGAAAGCCAAAGTGGGCTATGGCTTATTCATGATAATTTTGACTTTTGAAAGGCTGCACATAGAATGTAACTTTCACAAGCCACTGCTTCTTTCAAGAACTGAAACTGGTTTTCACTCCTGTGTGTTAAAAGGACCTACAGAAGTGGCATGGGTCTGTAGACTGCCCTGTGCTGAGTCATCAGCCTCACGGCAAGTGCTTCCTTCAAGCGCTCCTTGCTGAGAAATCCACCTGCACGTAAGTATACCCACCTGGAAAGAGGTGGATATACTTAGCTATCTTCTTATGTTAAACAAAATTTGCTGAAAAATTCTAAATTTAATTGCAATGAAGGGCTTTCCTTGTATTGTGAATGAACCTCTACAGCAGCTTTAATCCATTTAATTGATTATATCACTTCCAGCTGTGTCCTGATCTTTCCTTAGACAGTCTTAGATAAAGCTGTTTTTTAAAATAAAGCATTTCAGCACTAAGCTGTCTGATAATATTCATAATCAGATTTGATTTTAACATCTTAACAAACTTCTTTGTAGCTAAATTCCTTCTCAACATCAGCATATCTGATTAACTGAAACCACCATTTCCTCAAGGTAATATATTCCAAAGGTAATATATTTTCAGTGAGCATTTATAGAGGGGTATTTACATAGTAAGACTTCCTTCTGTAGTACTGAGCTATGTTTTTTAAACTAAGACTGTACAGTCTTGAATACCAGAATTGCATGTTGAATAATGAAAGCAAAGTTTAGCATTTTATGGTGCACAGTTTTTGTAGATAGAAATAGGTAAATACCATTTATCTCATTGACTGGACAAGTTGAAATCAAACACTTTGGTCTGAATTTATTTGATGGGGAGGTGGCAACATTTATGAGTCTTCAAAGTATTGCAAAAAATAATGAGCCATGTATCAGAAAATGAAATTTTATTTTGGCCTTATGTTAGACAGAAATTGGGAATACCCACTTGGATAAGTTCATCAGGAAATCACCAATGGTAGTTTCCTCTTCCCTACCAAGAACAACCTTTAGAATTAATTGAGTCAGCTGGGCTAGCAAGCAGATGTCCAATTACATCATGGAACATGGGTTGCAGTGTCTCTTCTTAAGCAAAACATGTAAATATTCAAAATGCAACATGGTGCTGATGTGAAGCTTACATATTTACACTTAGCATCTGTTTACAAATTAAATTCACTTTAAAAAGTAGCTGTGAAAATTTGGCTATTTAGCAGTATTATTTCCAGGGACAAGTACAATTCTACAAACATTCAGCAAATGTTTTGAAATCTGGCAGCTACTCTTCTCAGAGGGGGATCTCTCTTTACTTGACAGTGTATCCCTAGGTGGCGAATAAAGAGAGATGCTTGGCTTGCTATCATGTCTCTAAACACATCAGATAACTATGCCCACCAGCCTACTTGGACACAGCAGTGGGTTTGACCATCTGCTCCTAAATATGACTACAACTCAATTTTGGCAATAGAATTCATGAGAAAAAGGCAAGGGGTACTAAGAAATACTGGGTTCAGACAGGTGCCTTGGAAATTTAGCCGTGGTAACATGTGTTGCTGTAACAGTGATATGCATTCACATTTCCACAGCTCTTTGAAAGTGCACAATTTGTCTTGGCTTGGGACAGCAGAAGGCTGTCACTTCTGGTTAGTACTGCTTTCTGTAGGAGCTGCTGTTCCTGTGCTATGTGCTCTAGACCAGAAGGTAGCAGAAAAATTCTACTTAACAAAAAATAAATAAACCCCACTGCATGATGCTACCTATCATGGAAAAGATTGCAGAGAAGTCAAATTTTCATTTCCTGCTACCTTCTAGAAGAGGGCTAAGTGGGCATAAGACACAGCTGTGACTCTCTCATTCATTTAGTTAATCAATAAGCCTTTACAAGAGATTTGGGAAACCATGCATAGAGGCCACTGTTGAAGCAGTCACACAAAAATGACATAATGGTCAGCTGTTGTTCTCTTTTCATTCTTTCAGGAGCCATTCTGAGGACTCTTTGCTTTTCTGACCTTCTAGCAGGTACTTTCCTGCAATCTGAAAATGCAGTAAAGTGGTATTCATAAAAGTGACTTTGTAAGCCACTCTCAAAATAAGAAAAATAAGGCTGACCATTAAAAGCAAACAACATGGTGCGCATTAATAGAGGAGTGAAGGTAAAGACGAATTATGAGAATTGATTTAGACTGTTTCTGCTCAAAGTTTTTCCTCCAGTCAGATGCTTAAGCGTGCCTTGGTCCTAGTGATCAGAGATATATCGTGTGGCCTGTTTGGGAAATTTATTTTTAGGATTTTTTCCAGTTTCTCATGGAATAAGTTTAGTTCTACTTAGTGAATAAGGTAAAACCAAATTTGAAAGATCTTGGCCCAGACTTCCTAAGTGTGAACAAAACCTGGAAAATCCAGATACTTGCTCAGAGAGCTTAGCCTAAGGAATATGTGACTTTGAGATGCTGAACTGGAAAATACTGTGTGACTCTATATATATCTGTAGTCAGTCCTAACTGTTTTTTTACTCATTGCTACCACCATCAGAGAACAAAAAAAAAACCCCCATTTTCTCAGAGGAATGAAAATTTAAAAGGGAAGTGTGCTCTCTGAGACAGAAGAAACCAAAGTGAAAGTTAATTCATTTTTCTATTCATCCAGATTCCTTCATTTTAAGATGAAAATTTCAATGACAGAAGAGGCTTGAGACCAGATAAACTTAAGACTAAATACGTTCAGGAAAGTTCAGAAATCAGAAGAAAAAGAAGACTGGAAAATCAGAAAATCAGAAGACCAGATAACTAGATAACTGACTAGAAAAAAAGCTAAAGTGTGAGATGAAAATGTTTCCAGATAACATGATTTTGTTACCATCTTCTATACTAAAATATGAATATAAAAAGAAAAAACAGTTGTTATATTGGTGCTTTCTCAGTGGTATAAAAGTTAAGAAAACGAAGAAGAAGGAATATACAAAACCAAAGCAAAAAATCATGATAACCCATTCCAAACAAGTCTGTTCCTACCTAGTACTGCTATGAGTGAAACCTCGCAAAACATTGATCATCATAATCATATATATAATCAAATAGTAAGAGGTTAAAGACTACAGCAAACTGCATCTTTATCCTCTTCACCCTAGACAAATTTTGTGTCTTTTTTTATTTATTTAGCAAGCTTTTGAAGTTTTTTAAAATATTCCTTTAAGATTCTCATGTAATTAAATCAACATTTTAATTTAAATTTGTGAATAAAAGTCTTCTTTTAAACAAAGAATATTTTCAGTTAACAAACATACATTTACAGAAGTTGGGACACACAGGATGAGACAATTAATATCCTTGCCATCCAAATCCCATACCAAAGAAAGTTGTCTTCCTTCAAGTTTTCTTCATCTGAGTCAAAATATGGGCTCAATTCCCTGAAAAATATACTGAAATAACAAAATCCGGAGGAAATTCCCCTGAAACAGAAACCTCAATAAGAATTGCCAAGGACCTCGGTTCTGACCTGTGTCATCTCTGTACAACACAAAGTACTCCCCTTTAGGAAAATGGACTAATGAAAAAATGACAAATAAATTACAATTAAAAAATGGTAGAGGAACAAGAGTATTTTACATTCTGATTTCTTGCATTTCATTTCATGCATCTTGGTTCATTTCATCACTTAAAAAAAAATTTATATTTTACCTTTTTAGGTGCTGGGCATTTTTCTAGTTTAACAGCAAGTCATTCCAGGCTGACTAACTCATTTTATCATCTAGCACAGGCAATATATTTAATACAGTGTTTCAAGGGATAAAAACATTCCATTATTGTTCCCTAAAGGAATTGTATTAATTAAACTTCCTGGCTAAATTCCCCTGAAATAATGAGTGAGCTGGTTGTTACCATGTTGAATCTCAAATGAAACAGAGAACAGATTTTTGAAAAGGAGGCATTCAGCAAGGCCTATCTAAGAATTTCAGTGCAGAGCCCTCCGCCAGCTCAGTGGGCTGTCCTGGAAATTGAAATGGTGCCTAGATCTTGCAGGGGACTCTTGTCTGTGGCCAGATCTCAGAATGCCCATATGTTATACTTTCTCAAGAAGGCCTTAGGAGGCAATCCTAAACTTCCTTCCTTCCTTCCTTTCATTTGCTGAGACACTATGACAGCAACTATTAAAATCTCTCACAGAGATTTAGACATGCGACATTCTTCCACAGATTTCTTTTTTTTGGAGTGGTGGATTTGTTTCCAGAACTTGTTTTCTCTCTTTAGAGTGATAAGCAGGGTCTGCTTGCTCTTCTCAGTGTCATCACTGCGTGAGTCCTCACACTGAGATAAACACCTACAGAAATTAAGCATACTTTTTTTTTTTTATGGACTACTTTTAAAACCATTCACTGGATGGATATCCTCAACGAAATAAGCACTACCCTCAGTGACACCTTCCTCCAAAATATTTTCTGAAAGTCTAAATTTTGAGCCCTATATGGAGTCACATCTCTAGTAAATTTACCTGTTGTTTAAGACGGGCATAGGGAAGATGAAGACCCCACCTGCTGTACTGCTTCCAGCTATGCGGGCACCAACATGAGAAAGACTGCTGGAATGAGTCCAGAGGAGAGCCACAAAGATGACCAGAGGGCTCAAGCACCTCTCCTGTTAATACAGGCTGACACACCTCGGGAGTGGTTCAGCCCGGAAAGGAAAAGGCTCCTGGGAGACATTAGAACACTTTCCAGCATCTGAAGGGGGCTACGAGAAAGCTGGAGGGGGACTTATCACAACGACTTGTATTGATAGGATTAAGAGGGAATCACTTTAAACTGAAAGAGGATACGTTTATATTAAATACTAGCTAGAAATTCTTTCCTGTGAGGATGATGACGTACTGGAACAGACCGTTGGAAGAGAGAAGTTGTGGATTCCCCATCCCTGGAAGTGTTTGAGGCTAGGTTGGCTGTGGGTCTCAGCAACCTGTTCTAGTGGAAGGTTTTCTGTCCATGGCAGGGGAGCTGGAATTAGATTATCTTTAAGATCCCTTCCAGCCCAAACTTTTCTGTGAGTCCATGATCTGTCATACATTCACTTAAATGACTCCTTGCATTAAAAGCACAGTTTTCTCTTTTTTGTTTATAGAACTACTCAGGAGCGGTTTTTGCCTTGGATGAGGGACAGACATGTTTTCACTTGTTTACTGTAAGAAAGTTTTGTAACTGTGCAAATAATATCTAAAAGGCCAACACTTATTGTTCTGCATGTTGTAGAAGAGTGTCCTTGCAAAAGGACAAGACAAGTCAGAAACCATGTCAGAAGACATTCAAGAACTATGGCTTGAACGAGAGTATTGTATCTCTCCCACACAGGATTTCTGCAACTGCGCTATGTGCAATGCAATGCTGAATAAGGCAGCAAGGTTTCCAGGCTTCTCACAGGTTATAAAATCCTGTGATTTAATGATCAAATATGCAAGACTATCAGGATTTTCAATCATGACACAGGTTGCATTTTGACCATAATTATAGAAATTATTTTTCCTCTGGTTCATCTCAAAAATACATGTTTTATAACTATCTCTTATCAAATAAGAATGAAAACCAGCTGAGGTATTACTGCTCTGAAACCTGTGCTCTAGTATTAACCTCCTTATGCTATTAAATTTGTATATAATAAAAAAATATTGTATTGAGGTTTTATTACTGCAAAACCAAAGGAGCTACTAATACAATAAAACTCTCTGGAAAAAAAAAATCTATTACTTTGCAACTTTTTAACACTCTCTTTCTCCTCCTAGGAAGAATCTTATGTGAGAGGAAATTCTCACATAAGGTAAAAAATACTATGTGGATGATCCTTTAGATTAAAATAAATAAAATGTGACTGATATTGTTGCTTTTAATAATTTTTAACAGTACAGTAAAAAAAATTTATGTCAGATTTAATTCCTAAATTACTGTACTTCTTTTTTTTTTCTGGTCATTTGTGAGTCTGGTAATATCAAAAAATAATATAATTAGGCCAAAACAGAACTTCCCTTGCCAGAAAACAAGGTACTTTGCATGATATTCAGGGAGAGAAGATTGAATGTGTAAAAGGAAACAGACATACACACAAAAGTTTGGCTATTCAAGTGTCATAGTTTTAAGCCCAGATGAAAACTAAGTACCGTATAGCTGCTCACTCAACTCCCACTCTCTCCCCTCACCCCGCCTTGGTGTAATGAGGAGGAGAATCAAAATAAAACTTTGATGTTGAAATAAGAAAAAAATTCATAATTGAAAATAAAGTAAAAATATGGTGATTAATAAAAAAGATTGTAACAGTAAGGGACAAAAAAGTAACACACAAGAAAATTGCTCATCATCCGCTGACCCATGCCAGAATCCCAGTTCCCAAATCCAGATCAGCTTCTGTTTTTATACTGAGCATGACATTCAGTGGTGTGAAAGATCATTCTAGTAACCTGTCCCAGCTGTGCTCCCTCCTGGTTTCTTTTGCTCACCACCTCACTGGCAGAGCACGACAGAAGAAAAATTCCTTGGTTTGGGATAAATACGATTTAACAAAAACCCAAAACATCAATGTGTTAACAACACTATTCTCATTTTGAATCCAAAACACAGTACTATAACAGCTACTGAGAAGAAAGTAACTCTATCCCACCCAGATCCAGAACATCCAGTCACCTAGGAGAAGGGAATTTCATACTATCTAGAGTTAGTATGTCTATACCAGTTGTCATCCTGATAAGTGAGTTGCGCTTTTTCATTACACCTAATTACTTAAGTTAACATGTATAAGTGGACTATAACATGTATAAGTGGACTATATTTCCAAGAAATCTTAAGACCAAATTCATTGCTACTTGCAGAGAAAACAGTTCTCCTGCTGGAAATTGTCATGATAGCAGAGTACTGACATACTAGGATGACCTATTTGTCCCACACTTGGCTAAGAAAGTCCTAAGTTCTGGTACATTGATATTGCTGTAATATCTCAGCATCTAGGTAAATTTATTCTATGAAAAGGATCTGTCCCAGACAGAACGAATAATGTAGGTATCAGTACGAAGTAAACCAACCTGGGAGTCTTCCTAGATTTAGTATGGAGAAGAGAGCCAGCATTTCTCATTGCACAGTGCCAAAGCCAGATTCACTTACCTCAGGCTCCCTCTATCTCACTGGAATTTTCAACTTATTGTTATGGACAAAAAGGATTTCTCTCCAAAAGCAGATAGTTTTAAACAGTCAGGTCATAAAGGCAAATCTGTGCCAGTCCTACAACTTGTCTGCTTGGCATATATTTCTGACTGTGAACTAGCAGTGTGATAATCACAGGTAAGAATAGAGTAGTTTTCTTGTTCTACGGGTATTTATGTTTTATTTCTTACAGTAATTTTACACATAGTGTATTTTTTCCACAAGTTGTTTGTACTATTACAAAATTATTAATGTATGTTCAGATTTCCCTGTTGTTTCTATTCAAACAAAAAGAATATTCAGACAGTTTGAAACACTTTGCAGCTGAGGACTATTTTTAACTTTCTTCCAATTGGAACACATCCAGTAGAATATGCTTTAGTTTAGATTTTCCTCAACACTGTCAAAATGTTGTCTGATGTTGAGTAGGAATTTGGTATCAGTAATTTTGTCTAAATATAACCTAGAGAACCAAAACATCAGGTTAAACAATAAGGGAGACATAAATATAGCTAAATTATCTTTCTTCTTCTTTCTGGTCCTTTAGCTAATAGGGGAACTTTCATGAATTTAGGCTAAATCCAAATACAGTCATGTAATACAAGTGTAGCCACATTTGCTACCAGACCAAATGATTGATTGTACGGGGTATTAAGTATTCATTTTTTATCTGTCTCCAGTTTCAAGCTTCTAAAACTAAACACCTTTATTGTTGAGGAATTTTTTTGGTGAGGCTTTGAAATCCAAAGGTGAAAAACTCAAGCTTGGATAAACCAGCTCATTCAGGAAAACAATTGTAATGAAATTCTATGCTGACAAACTGAAAAATACAGAATTCCCCTAAGCATATTTTCTGAGGTTTCAGGATAGCGCTGTACATACCCTGAAAAAAATAAACTGTGTGCTAAACTGTCTGCCAGATTTGAGAAGAGTGGGTCAATGATGCCCAGATGGTCTTTTGCATTTCCTGTATCTGCAGTACATGAGATTTATTTGCAAAAGAGATAAAGAGCTACACATATGCAATCAATATACTTACACAAGGGAAGAGGCTTAGTAACATTTGCAAAATGCTCTATCCTGAGCAAAAACAAATCTGTGGGAGAATACTGAACTTTCATATTTGCCTCCAAACCCATACTTAACACAACTAACAGTGTGCTTACATTTAAATCACACTAAATAGATCCTAGCTGTTAATACAGTTCTTGTACAGTAATACAAATATTTTGGCGTAATATTATGAATAAAGATAGGTCATATATTAAGTGTAAACAAATTTAAAAAGCTATAGTTAAAATATGCATGTGCTGGATTTAAGTTCTGCTGTGATATTATTAGTTGCTTGGACTGTTTTTCTCACAAGTTTGTGGGTTCTGACAAGCAAGATCAAAACAAAAGTACTATTTAATACTGCTGCCAAGAGGTCTATGCCCTGCCCTTTAAAAATTGTATGTTTTTAATTAATATTTTTTACTGTTGGTTTCATACTTTTGGCTGTTGGCTTTCATGTAAATAAGAGTATTTGTTTTCTATTTAAAAAGAATGTGTGAAGAAGGAAAAATTCGCATGGCTTTTTCTCCTGGCTTTTAAACAATACATATCATTGATATAAGAAAATATGTAAATATATTACCCCCTTTTAGTAGAATGGAATATGGAATAAGAATTATTCTTGTAGCACCCTTGCACCAAGTAACACTCCTGCACCTTAAATCCTGCATCTTGTTAGCTCTGAATTCCCTCACAACCCACATCACCACCAGCCCTGTTCTCTGCTTCCTGCAGCCACAAAATTCAGGTCAAATTCAGAGTAACCCTGGTGGTCTTCCTGCAAAGGCAGCACAGCTACCAGTCACATGTGACATACCTGTCATTAATTTTTCTTGCCATGAGGAGTGGTTGGTGATGTTCATGCTAGATAGGTGCTTGCACTAATATTGAAGGGGTTTTTCACTTAAATGAATATGCCACATATGCCTATGTGGCTTATTCCTCAGTTTAGTTGTAAGTACTATTTAAACTACTACTTCTCCTGCCACACCACTCTTAGGTGTCTATTCTTGGAAATGTATCTCTTTTTACCTTGCATTTACTAACTTGAAGAAGTCTGACTGATACTCCATATTACATGTGTTGCTGCTGTTACCTAATCAGATTGTCTGCATCTTGTTTTCACTGTTTGAGACACAGAAAAATGAAAATATAAACTAAAGGCCTAATTCTGCAAGCATTTACATGAGGAGCCATGTTGGAAGCAACAAAATTTACTTTGAGAAGTTCTATGACCAATTTGCAAGGCCTGCTTAAACTCTACAGACCTAGAGTATGATGAATATCAAGTACAAGGAAAATCCTGCAAAGTGTGGAAAATTTTAGTCCTCACTAAACCTCAGTAGTATGAAGGGCACTGAATAGATACTAGTAAATTTGTTACACTGTAGATGAAGATGACAATTTGTAAATTTTTAAGTGATATGTCACATATAGTGATTTCAGACAATAAAATGGTAAATCAACAGAATAAAGGATTGAGTGTTCACTTGGAGATGCTAAGATTTTTAAGTGAAATCTAATTATATTGCATATGTACTCTGTATTTCAAACGTTCTGTACTGTGTTGGTGCGGCAAGATTTTGGTAGTGGTACAAGGCTAGAAGTTTTTTCCATATGCAATGAAGTCAGTGCCAGCTGTCTCCAAGATGGACTTGTTGCTGACCGTGGCTGAGCCCATCAGAGACATTGATAGCGTTGTGGAGATTAAGGATGTAGAGAAGGGGAAAAACTCTGCTGCACAAGAGCAAATCTATCCAAAACAGAGGAGTGAGAATGTGAGAGAAGCAGCTCTGCAGACACCAAGGTCAGTGGAGAAAGAGGAGGAACAAGTGCTGCAGGCACCAGAGCTGAGATTCCCCTGAAGCCTATGATGAGGGAAAGTGTGTGCCTGCAGCCCAGGAGGTCCACGTGGGAGAGCACATCCACCTGCATCCTGTGGGCCCCATGCTGGAGCAGGTGGATGCCTGAAACAGGCAGTGGCCCTGTGGGTTGCTTGCACTGGAGCAGACTCCTGGCATGAATCCATGGAGAGAAGAATCCAAGGTAGAGCAGGATTGCTGACAGGACTTGTGACACACGGGACCCATGCTGTTGCAGCCTGTTCCTGAAGGACTGCATCCTGTGGAAGGGACTCACACTGGAGCAGTTTAAAAAGTGCAGGCTGTGGGAAGGGGAATTTCATGGAGGACTATCTCCCATGGCAGATAGTCCTCTAGATCTTCTTCTAGACAGATCTTCTACTAGGCCATGGAAAATGTGTGAAGGGGAAGGAGAGTCAGAGACAATGTGATGAACTGACAACCTGCATCCTCCATTCCCCTGTGCCACTTAGGGAAGGAGGTACAGAATTTGGGAATGAGTTGAGCCCATGAAGAAGAGAGGGGTGGGGGAAGATGTTTTCAAGATTTGGTTTTATTTCTCATTATCATATTCCGATTTTAAATTAAGCTAATTTCCCCAAGCTGAGTCTGTTTTGCATCTGCTGAGTTTTCCCTCTCTGTCCTTGTGTTGCCTACAAGCATTTCATTACATTTTGTCTCCCCGGTCCCTCAGTTGAAGAGGGAAATCAGAGAGGCTTTGGTGGCCACCTGTCAGCCAGCCAGGATCAACCCACCACGTTGAAACAGTCACTTGCAGGAGGTGAATGACCAGCTAGCAGCTAGCCGTTCAGCCTTCTAACTTGTTCATTCAAATGGGCCCCATGCCACTACATGGCCACAACACAAATAGTTTGTAAGTTTGTAAGATGTCATACCTATCATGTGTCTTTTCACAGAAATAAGCAGAAAGCTGTGAAATAAAAGCAAATGGGGTAGTGATTTCATAACTTTAGGTAGTATTGCTTTCCAACTGTAAGTATGACAATATTAGCTGGTTCATGATGTACAAAGTTACAGACTTTTCCGCTTGTTTGAGTTAATGACTAAACCACATGAGGTACAGCTATCTCTTTCGGATACTAAAGTTTGCATCTACTAAGTAGATATTTTGACTGTTTTCTGTGTCTTTCATTTGAGTTGGTAATGTTTAATTAAATAAAATCAGAAAATGGGGTGTTTTGAAGCACTAAGAACTGACTTTGCAATGATGGCAATGTTCACATTATTTTCTGCATATAGTTCTGCCACAGAGATGAAAAGATCATCATTTCCCTGATGATCTTTTTTTTTTCAAAATCACTGAAAAAAAAAAACATTGACTCTGCCTAATCTGTAACATCAAATTATCTTTGCATTGGAGACTAAAATTTCTCCCTTTCAGTGTTCTTCCAGGATATTAGTTTGTATTTTAGGCTGGATAGTGAGGGGAATCCCTTCAGCAGAAAAATCTGAAGGGGAGAGAGTTTGCTTTTGAATGCTGCCTCTCTGCACTGACAGTGCATACTGACTGTCCAGTGCATTTATTAATTTAGAGCAGGACAGTAATCTATCTCATCAGTCTTCATATGTCACACTCTACCCTACTGCCAAACCACCATGTAATTTCCTTCTTCCTCCTCCCCTCTAACAATTTGCTGTTAGAAAAAGCATTATACACACACCACACCCCTCTAGTCACCCCCCCCCCCCCCCCCCCCACCTCCCTGCATCCCCAGCCAATTTTCTTGTGGCATCTGGGCATGGAATATTCAAGAGTCTCTTCTAACCCAGCATTTTAGAAAATGTGCCTGGACTTATAGATCTTGGGTATAAGATGGGTATATCTCCTGCTAAAAGGCCCAGCTTGAGAGCACCAGTGCTGGGAAAAACGTGTCAAAACCACTAAAAAGTAGGATCTTGCAAAAGCCCCCAAATGCACTAACCCACAGTCAATGTTGTGGGTAGCTCATTTCACCATTCTCCTGACTAGACACCACAACAGAGCCAGTGGAACAATCCAGAAGCTGGGCTTACATAGCACAGGACCTGGAAACCAGAAGATGCATACATTGGTTCAAAAACAAAGGTCTGCTGCCTGTTACCTTGGTGTCCCATCTCTTTATAGATTAAAACCAGTAAGGGTGAATTTTGTGTAGCAAAATTATGGATCAGTAAAATATGGAGTCAATTTTCCACTTTATTTCAAAGCATCTCTTGTGTGTTGGAATTTTTAACATAACTAGTACTGATAATACACAAATGTTCTAGCTTTTGCTAAGCAGGATTTGCACAGCATCAAGGATTTTTCTGTTTCTTACTCTGCCCCCACAGTGAGGGGACTGTGGTTGCTCAATAGTTTGGGAGGGGACTGAGCAGATGATCCAAAATAACAAAAAAGATATTCCAAGGTTTATAATGTAGTGGTCATCAATAAAAGGGAGAAGAGAGAATTTTAGCAGGGCTAGCCATCTTTTGCTCAGGAACTGACTGAGCATTGGTCAACTCATGGGACCTGAGGGAGCCTATGCATCTTCTTTTGTTTTTTTTTTTTATCTTCTTCCACTTATCCTTCACTTATTAAAGAATAAATGTTATCTATTATTAATATTTATGATGCTATTTATTATTGATAATCTTGATCCCTAAGTTTTCTTGCTTTTATTCCTCCTTAACTCTATCTCTGTTCCACTGGATGTAGAGGGTGTAGAGCCTGAGTGAGTAGCTGGTCAGCTGCCCCTTGGGTTTAACCTACAACCCCAGCTCACCCATATTAAGGAGTCACCTCCTCCCTCCCCTTTCTCAGTGTGCTAATCCTGCCATTCTTCCCAACTAATTTTATTTTCCAGCACAAATACTCTTCTAGTGAAAGAGCTAACTGTGGTCAGTAGCCAAATATGGTGCTCATATAATGCATTCAGAAGAGCCTAAAAAACCAGTATATTTATTTAATGAAATAAAAATACATAAATTTATATATTCATTGAATAGTAAAATGCCAAAATAAGGAAAAAGAATTATTATTATTATTATTATTATTATTATTATTATTATTATTATTATTATTATTATTATTATTATTATTATTATTATTATTATTATTACTACTAGCCACTCTTATAAAAAAACTTGTCCTGGAACACCATTTGCTGCCCTTCTTTTTCCACCATCTAGAAAAGAGCTAATCAAAGCTTTCCAGTACCTAACTGATGATTCTCTACAGATGTCAGTGTCATCACTTAATTCCTAGCTAATGGACAAAATAAATTCAGAGAAAGACAGAAAAAATTTACGTGATGAAAGACTGTTAACATACCCAAAATGCAGACAATTGTTTTTTCAGAAATAAAGTACAAAATCAAAGAACTGTTACTGTTATTACTTTGCTAAAATATATACATGAAATTATAGTCCTACACATGCTAAAGCATGCTCTATCTGAAGCCTATACACTAAGAATTACCCTGCTTTGATTTCCATTTAAATTTCTCACAGAAGGTGGAAGATTAAAAAGCATATAATCTTGCACCTAATGAACTCTTAAATAGTCTTCAGCTACTTTTTGTTCATTCTTACCCAGGTATTTATATTTCATGGTGTCTTTTAGTAGGAGTCATGCACAGAGAATTTAAACAGTACTTCCTCAATATCATTAATTGGACTTAACCCTGAAAATAGCCTGCACTTTTGGTAAAAGACTCAGAAGTTTTTTATCTCCCCTTCTATTTTATTGACAAGAGCACTGAACTGTCTAAAGATGCAGTCTTGCTCTGTTAGCACCGATTCCCTAATGGCAGAAGGGCAACAGATTGTATTGACAGCTTTTTCTCAGACAAAGACAAAGACACAAAACTAATGAAATCCTTTGCAAATCTGACACAACATTTTTACTATTTCTAGTCTTTGAAATGACACTCTAATTTACAAGGATTTACCATTTGGCAACACCCAAGGCATAATTAGCAAGCCTACTGGGGCTAGGCTTTCATGTGGATAGCTCACCCATAAATGGGAAAGCCAGTTGTGTGGTTGAAAATTTTTCTTGTGAAATTGTAGTGCATCGTATCTCAAGTGTTAAAGAGACAGGTATAAAAGACAACTTTTGGAATTTCAAAAGAAAGAAAAGGTTTTTTTGTCTGTGCCTATGTAGGCCTTAACACATGCAAGTAGCCTTCAGATGCAATACATTTGGTATTAGTGTTTTACACATAATTTGAACAAGGATTCCTTGAAGACCTGCCCTTAGAAATCTGGAGGATCTATTTTTAAATACATCCTTCTTTGTATTTATTAGTCTGTCATGGTTCATTGGTATTATTCCATAGTGGAAATATTCAAGTTCAAACACACCAATTTGGCACAGAATGCCTACGGCACCTAAGCAACATTGAAATCTGTATCTTGCCATTAGCAGAATAAATGTATAAGAAATGTTACTCGAAAAACAGCCCTATCTAAAATCTTTATTTGCTTATTTTCAATGTCAGGTTATTTGAATTCTTTTCATGGTAATTTAAATAAAATATCATCAGTGATTCTGTTTCTCTCCCACTGTTCCCAGTAATTTATAAGGCCTATAGCTTACATATGTTTGACGACCATGCCTGTCACAAATATTTAAATTATTTACTTCCTTTTTCTTAGAGACTTTTTTCTTCCTATAGTATCATTCTGTCTGGGTCCCATAATTTTAAAAAGACAAAAATTGCAAAACAATCAGAAACTTTCCTAAATTTGAAGAGAGATTTTTGTTCTACTTTTAGCTGAGCAGTTTGAATTTTGTGGATTTGTTAATTTTTCAGTTACACAGACAACAGGACTTTAATAAGGTACTCTTCAGTTAATGTACTGTGCTTTTTTTGTTCTTGCAATGATCATTATATTGATAAAATCAGTGGATTTAATGTGTGTTTAACAAGCAAGATGAGAAAATGGATGACAAAATTATTTTTGGTAAATAAAAATGAAAAAAAAGTTTATCTGCTTTTCAAAATTGTTATGTAAATAAGACCTATCTGCTTATGATAGGGCTTGTGAGTGTGTATTACATGGATAAAAATTGGTACTAGATAATATTTTTTTTTTCTGACTTTTAAACTGTGGTACATATTGGTAGGTTTAGCTGGATTTTGGCCTTATTTTGATGGCAGAAAACTATGGAAATCTTACTTGTACATTGCTGTACTGCACTGCAAAAATCAGTCTGTGCTTGTTGCACAATGTTACTTATAACTTGGCTATTTTTTTTCTACTCTAGTAAGGTGACTAGTAGAATTTCAACTTCCAAAGCTAAGGATAGTTTTGACTAGCTGCCTGACATTGCTTCTGTTATTGTAGGATATTCTGGGAGAAGGAAAGAAAAACGAAAAGAACGGGAAAAAAATGAATAGAAGCTCTATTTTAAAGTTATCTTCCTAATTACTATTCCTCATCTTGGATATAAAAGAGCTTGATCATATACAAGGAAGAATTTCCATAAAAGTAACAATATTTTTAATTTGCTCCTAAAAATTAAACATGTTTCTTTTCAAAAAATTCTCAAAGTTATGACTTTGTTTTGACTGATAATGAAATTACATATTTTCCTGTGAAGGTGGCCTTTGCCAGAAGTCTAATATAGTTGTCTATTTTTATTTTTTCAATTCTCAATGTACTATTTATATTATTGGGCCAGAACCTTCATGCAATCAATTCAAAAACTGAAATTTGAATGCTGGTGTTTAGAGACTCTGGGATCCTCATTTGAGAAATTATATTTGAAAACATTAATTTGTAAATTTCACAAAAAATAAAGAAGTGATCCTAGTAGTACTTTTAATATATCATTTGAATCTGTCTAGATACATGCACCCAGGACAATGACGAGGAACAAATTACTTGATGTTATGTTTGTTCAGGAATTTGCACACTTGAAGACAAAGTCAACTCTATCCTACACAGATCACTATTTGGAATCTTCTCTTAGTTGCTACTTAAATTTAGTCAAATATCAAATAAAAAAACTTCTGCAAGTAGCTATGAACCCCTTCTTAGTCAACTATCTTGCATTTTCTTTTTTCTATGAAGCACAGGTTTTAATGGATATAA
This sequence comes from Ammospiza nelsoni, assembly GCF_027579445.1. NCBI lineage: Eukaryota > Metazoa > Chordata > Aves > Passeriformes > Passerellidae > Ammospiza > Ammospiza nelsoni. Next base: position 40,461,852 of record NC_080669.1, on the reverse strand, counting down.
AAATTTTCATTTCAGTTGTAAACATTTCAGATGTGTAGTTTGATACAGAAAGTGTGAAAATAGGAAATGGATAATGTTTCTCTGTTTCTCTAGCATACAAATACACAATTCCAAATAAATGTATAAGTACACACATACATACATACATACATGCATACATATATATATATATATATATACACAATACCAGATACAAAAATCTGATTTTCATATGTTAAGCTTTAAGTAATTTCTAACTCCTTAACAAGTTTAGCTGATTGGAAAAATCCATCTGAATTGATACAGCAGTATATTGCCATATTTATTATTGAAAAATAAATCTATAAAAAACATTTGCGATCATTTAAAGTCATGGAAATTTCTGTGCTAAAGCAGAAGATTCTTCCTGGTGTATCTCAGTTAGCCCTAGCTACTCTGAACCACTGATATACAGATTTTATATTTTTGTAATGTTTCTTTTTTTTTCTTCAGGCTGAAGGTATGTAAAATTTCTGCATTGAGGATTAAGTTTTATAAAGAATTGGGGGATCTTTATCAACTAAGGATTTTATAAATTATGGGTAATGGAGCCTATAATGTAGCACAAGAGTATTTCCAAAGAACAGAGGAGAGCCAATTTCAGAGGAGCTGTGCAACTAGGGAATTATGTGTGTATAGATGGGAACATACCCTCGGAAAATGAAGACTCCTGTCTATATTTTATGTGATAAGTGCTATTGGTATTATTTGGCCTTCTCAGAATCCTGTTGTACAACCTCAGGCTAATGATCATGCAGCTAATTCAGGTAGTGGCCATTCAAGTGAAAGAGACCTGGAACAAAGAATTTCTCTGGGATAACGGGAAGAAAAAGAACTTGATGCTGTCATGTATCTAATATGTTCAAACTAGAGAATGTAGAGAGTAATCTCACAGAGCCTAATTCCTTTTTTATTATTATTAACTGCCAGATATTTAATTCAAATCCAAAGTGGGTGGCAAACATTCAAAACCAAATCAGAATAACCATCCGCCAGTTTACTTGTTCCCTTGTCAGTTCTTTCAGCCATGAGGAAAACCATGGGGGCTAGAGCTTCTTTTTAAGAAGCCTTTCCCCCTTGACTTCACAGGACAATCTCTTTCAAAATATTCAGTGACTGCTGACAGTGAATGGGCTCAGGGCAGTCGTGAGAATATTAATGAATACCCTGATTATGTGGAACATGGGCTAAATGGTTCTGCATCCTGGTCTTCCATTTATGAATTATATTGTAGGCCATTAACTTTTTTCCTGTTGGCATTCTAAATAACTCTCAGAAGAGTGTCTACATTAGGTTTCTTTCACATGCATGCAAAGCAAGTAGTTTTACTGGATATTTTTCAACCATTTGTATATCGGCCTTTGCACAGAAGTGAAAGAATTTAGGGCAACAAAGAAAAGCTTTCTTTAGATTGATTGCTGAAATATTTTTATATCCAAGAGTGTTACAGAAAGTTTGAAAAAGACCTTAAAATCAGAAAACTACTGTATCATTTTATAAAATTAATACATTTAAATTATAGTGATTTTAGGGAGCTTCTAAAATATAGTGTCTTTTACAAAAAGCTTAGAATATTTAACAAAAAGCTTTCCATTTGTATGACTGAAAATTACATCCATAAATCTTTAAAAATAAAGTGTTTAAGGTTTGAGGTATCATATATCTTTGCAGGACTTGTGGCAGAAATAAAGGATGACCTTTCTACTGAAAGTGTATGGTAAATGACTGTGAAAATAGGAAATTAAATTTATAAAGAAAATTGGCCTTTTCAGACCTAACTGATTCAGATAATTTCAAAAATCCCAGCTTAGTTTAAGAGTACACTTTCCATTATGTACTGTTGAAATTTGTTTAATGTTTTATTGTGGACTAACTGTAAGATATTCTAAACCTCAACAAAACATTGATTTTTCATCAGTTTCTCATATAAAGTTAATCTTCATGATGTGCTAAATCCTCCCTATATTAATAAAAAACAAACAATATCAGAAAGGAAACAGAGCTGTGATTCTCTTGTTTAATTACTGAAATGTTTGATTTTGAATGCTTCAGTGCTTTTTCTTTGTATTTATGTAAGATTAACATTTCGTGTATTGCAGAATTTGAATTCTATGTTTTTTCCCTTGAGGGAAAAAAGACGATACTAGAAAATCAGGAGTGCTGACACCATCTTTAGATATTTGTAACATTTTTAGATATGTCCACTAAATGTTTTGTCCTTTTATATTTGTAGGCCGTAATGATAAACTGTAGCAAACTTAATTGCATTTAACACATGAAGATATTTCCATCAAATTATTTTCTAGCTACACTATTTTAAAGTAATTCAAGACAAAAGGATTTGGAAAAGTTATTTGTTTTTTATGTGACCACACAAAAATGTGGTGTGCTCCCTCTTTTGGCCTTTCTGTGCTGCATTTGACAAATGAGCAAAAGGCATCCTTTCATTTGTGCAGCCCACTCTGCAAATGTCAAGCTGTTGATCACAAGTGTTTTTGTATAATGAGGCTTTCTGTGCACCAGGAAATAGAAATGTGCAAGGTTGTCAAATAAAAGAGCAGTGTCAATTTTAGGACCATTCAAAAAGAAAAAAAAGATCAATGTTTGCCAAATATAAAAATCTGAAATTGGTAGACTTGGCTGAGGTGGGGAATGCTTTTTTCCAAGCTTTTGAGAAGGTAACATAAGCAACAGTGAGTAAAGAATTTAAAACTTCAGAAAATGATTGAGAGCATCCTTTTGAGGTAAAGACGCCTTTAAAAGCCTCATGATTCAGACCCTGATCTGCCTGATAACTGAGATTATAGTAATCGTGTTTATTCCCTGTGAGTAATTTATATTATTTTGTTCTAACTGGAACAAAAAACATAAAACCAGAAATTAAGACAGACATTTTTTTGTTTAATTTACTGTTATTTTCCAAATAAAGGGACTTCACTGTCTTGTCTGTTGGTCGTCTTTGGCCAGAATAAAGCTACAAACCCATATCCTACTAAAGACAGGAAAGTATGATTAGCTATGCATTTTCTGGATCTAGCAGCTAAAATGAGAACACAGAATTATTGTAATGTTGTATTAGAGGCCATAATCTGACTGTCATATCAGAAAAAGGCATTGCTAAAGAGCATTAGCTAAAAAAAGTCAGACAGTCTGCTTCCCAGTCCCTTCAGGAATAAGCTAGTGAAGAGTTTTTATAGACATGGGACAAATGAGCTTTTCTATATTTTAACCTATTTAAAACTTTATAAAACAAAAATTTTCTCTTATCTTGCTCATATTTCTCCTGTTGCAAGAGGGATTAAAAGGGGGTTGTAACTGGTGACATTACAGTATGTTTTACAAAGCTTGGAAAGGGAGACAAAGGCTACAAATACTACTCATATAGAAAAAATACAGTGGTGATGGTAGGGGGTGTTCCTCCATAAGAATATAAGGTTCCTGGTATTTAACCTGAGACCTGAGTTTGATGTGGGAGTATTTTTTGGCATGAATGCAAACTGCTATGGGTAATATTTTCAGATCTGAAAATTTATATTCTTTCTTTTAATGTATGCAAGGAAAATAGATTTCTTTCTTTCTCTGCTCCTTTGTGAAGCTGAGCAGCACAACATTTCATTACTTGCATGTAAATGAAACATTAGTATTAATCCCCTGGTGTTTTGATGCCTGGAGGCATATTTTCAGATTTCACTACTTCATCTAGTGTTGTATTGTAAGTAATTGACTGTGGCAAGAAGTCAATGCTCATATTGCAGAAAGTGACAATGACACCACTGTTGCAAGTGCTTTGTCTTTCAGATTAATTGTTCTACATTTGATCAAAATAAAATTTTAATGAGAAAAAAATAGGGAAAAGTAGCTTTTTTATTCTAATATCTGCAGTCAGAAAATATATATAAGACAGCAAAGCATTTTCCATCTGCTTACTATATGATCAGGACAAAACATAGATGGTTTTGTGCACGGTCACTATCTGAGCAGCAGCCCTATCTTAAGGCTGCATAGGAGGAAGGTAAGCCTGAGTTCTGCTTGACTTGCCTGAATCAAGTTACCCATAATGAAGAGATTGGTCCCTTCCCCCTTCCCTTAAGAGTCCCTGCATAAGATACAACTCCGAGATCAGAGAATGAAGGCCATGTGAATAACAGACAAGATCCAGGAGAAGAAGACAGTGCAAATTTATTCCAACCCCACACCAGTGTAAGGAAATACTGATGTCCTTGCTTTGGTCCTAAAAATTGAGAGCCAGGCACAGTTAAGGGATAAAGAGTTTTTACTTTGGTATTTAATAAGGATCTTTATGATGCACTACTTTACCAAGGTGGAATGTGCTGAAACACACACACATATATAATTGTAGATTGCATATATAATTTCACAGACCTTACAAATAAACATATTTAACAAAGATGCTCCAATGAGAAGCTTGAATGAATAGCGTGATATTCTCCCATCCCAAGGAATTCTCCCATGAATGGGCCTAATCTTAGTTTACAGGATGTATTTTAGAGAGCACCTTGATTTTTCAGGATAGCATAGGGGCTTTCCAGCCTACAACTGCCTATAAGATGTTTGGTTTCTTAGCCCAACAGAATATTAATACTATGTTATCAGATTTAGAGAATTACAAATTTGCATGCTAAGAGCACTGAGGATACATAAAAGGTATATTAAAAAAAAAGTAAAAATCATTATGGCATCACCAGTGTCACCACAAAAGCTTATTAAGTATTAGTATTTTGAGATTCCTTACTGAGAGGCATTAAAGAACTAGTCTGCTGTCCAGATAATTTCTCTAGAGATGTTTGCTGCCTCTCAGAAGCTTGCATTAGTGATATCACTCCAGTACTGTCAAGCCTGGTGAACCCTACAGGTTATCATCTGCTCTTACTGTTCCATGTAGGACATGGAACAGTAAGACCAAAATAATGACTACAGGATTTAGGACTATCAAGAAAGACTGTCTCTCCCTTTAGGGGGGGCACAAAGTTAAAAGAATCAGGAGCACATATTCTCTTCTATTCTCCCAGTCAGGGGAAACTGTTCAAGGAGGAGGAGAAAAATTGAGCACATGGATGCCTGGCTGAGTGGTGCCAAAACTAAGGTTTTTTCTTCTGTGATCATGGATTTACCTTTGCGAAAATGGGCTTATTGGGAGCTGACAGAATTCACCTGACCAAATGGCAATAGAAAATCTCACTGACAAGCTTGCTAGATTTACAAGGAAAAATTTAAACTAGATTTAGTAATGGAACAGGATGGAATTTTCAATAACAAAAAGTTCAAGAACTGCTGATGCCTTAGAAACCAACAGAGCAAAGCTTGTGAAATGTCTCAGAGAAATTAGGGTTTGCTCCTCTAAAAAGATAACATGGTTGACAGAACAGCTGAAGTGCTTCTTCAGTACACATATCATGGGTAACAAGAAAAGGGAGTTGTAAGCCATTGTGCTGCTACAAAACTATGATCAAAATTCTTTCACTGAAGCCCAGTGGGATGAATCACATGACTGAAGCATTGGAGTCAATGGCTATAAATTGATGCGAAGGAAAAGGCAAAGAAGAAAGTGTGAGGATTGTTGCCCTCTAAATAAAAGATTGGGTTGACTGCAGAGAGCTGTCTTTGGGAAATGGTGTTCAATGGACTGAGGTCCTATGGGTAAATTTAGGGCCAAGCCAGCAAAGGAAACCTTAAAGTTGGTGTTTAGTGTAAGCATTCTTAATTCAACTACAGGAAGCATCACACACCCAAGGTTCGGTCCTGCTGGGGACCTTCAATCCTAATGCTAACTGCTGGAAAAGTGACACAGGAAGGTGTAAATAGTGCAGAACATTCTTGGAGTGCATTGAGAATAATTTCTTAATTCAGAAGACAGACCGGGCAATACCTGGAAACACAGACCAGGGAATTCACAAGTCCAACCAGGGAAGTTTACCAACCTGGATAGAATAATTAGAGATGTTAAGAACAGCAACCCTTCAAACCTTCAGTGATCATGTCCAGATGGAGCTCAGAATATTGTGACACATGGGCCACATAAGAGTAAAGTCAGGACCTTGAACTTCAGGAGAGTGAGCTGTTCAGTTATTTAGGAAATTACAATACAGGGCCATCAAGAAACTCAGAGGTAAAAGAGCAAATCTGTCCTGGAAGGGCATTAAGGAGTTTTTTCCATAAAGCACAAAATATTTCCATTGTTTCAGCAAGTAGGCACAGAGTGCAGGAGATCAGAATGCCTCAATAAGGATTTCCTGACTGAAGCATGAGAAGGAAATGCAGGCAATTGGACCAAACATGTATATACTGGACAGAACAACAGGGTATTCTACATGGCTTCAGAGGAGTGGGATCAGAAAAGATAAGGCACAGTCAGAGAAGAATTTGGCAGGGGATGTGAAGAATAAAATGAAGGGCTTCCAAGAGTTTTATTTATCAGAAAATAAATATTAATGAAACCATCTTCCCAATATATAGGTGGGAGTAGTGAGAACCATCAAGGATTAGGCTGAGTTTCTCCGGAAGTTTTTTTGCCTCAGTTATTGTCACTAGTTATCACCCTTCTGGTAGGATGAAGTCCTTTTGGCCATAAGAACAGATCAGGTTTGAGGCCACTTGAGGAACCTGGATCCACGGGACCCCAAAAGATATATTCCAGGGTCCTGGTGGAAGAGCCAGCTGTACTTGCCGAGTCATCATATTTCAGAAGTCTTATGGCTGAAGTATCCAGTGACTGGAGAAAAGGTATATTGCACCCATTTCTAAAAAGGGTAAAAAAGCCTAGGAATTACTGGTCAGTCAGCCTCATCTCCATGCCTGGCAAGATCATGGAGTAAGATTACTGGAAAACATGTTGAAACATATGGAAGACAGGTGAAGGTGACTAGAGACACACACCAGCTTAACTGACGGCAAATCATGACTAATCTAGCGGTCTTCTATGACGAACTGACTGCATCAGTGAGAAAGACGAGAGTAACTAATGCAAAAAAAACATGGAATGGCTTGGTTGGAAGGTACATTAAAGATTATAGAGATCCAAACCCTTGCCATGGGCAAAGAACTTTCCTCTAGACTGGGTTGCTCAAAATCATATTCAACTTGGCCTTTTAGGGAACAGTTCCAGGGATGGGGCATCCACAGCTTCTCTGGACAACCTGATACAGTGCGTCACTGTCCTAACAGTAAAGAATTTCTTCCAAGTATATAGTTTAATTAGGTCATTCTAAAGACTTTTTTTTTCCAGGCTGAACAGTCTCAATTCTCTTAGCACTTCCTCATGGGAGAGTTGCTCCCTAATCATCCCTCTAATCATCTTTGTGGTCCTCCTATTGACTCCAACAAGTCAATGTCTTTCCACTGCTGGGGTCTCCAGAACTGGAAGTAGCACGCTGGGTGGGGTGTCCTGTCATATTCTTGGACTTCTGTAAGGCCTTTGTTTCAGTCCCCCACAACATTCTTGCCATTATTTTGGAGACATATGCATCTGATGTATGGATTATTAGATGGAGAAGGAACTGGATGGATGGTTGCATCCAGAGCTACTGTCAATAGCTGCGAGATTATGAGTTTTATGTATTAAAGATTATGATAAAACATTGTAGAATCAGAGTTGAAGAATCAACATTATAGGTGAGACTCCAAGTTGATAGAGCTTTCTCTAACTGTTACTGGTAAGGGATAAGAAAATATAAAATAAATAAAGTGATTTCCTTAAAACTGTTAATTTTCTGAGACTAAACCAAGCTCATAAGCATATGAGGACTTTGCTTTTTGAAGTTGTGTCAACATCCTAATCATACACAATTCTGATAAGACACAGAGAAGTTTTTTTTTAGCAAGTGTATTTGATTCTGCAAAATAAGTGGAAAATGTAAATTTTCAGGAGCTGGAGGAGATCAGTAAAACAGGTAGCAGAAAAATCAGCTATGATTCCTTTTTAGACTCCTGCTACATACCAGGTTTCTATTTCAAACCTCAGATTTGTCAAAAATTCTCAAAGAATTTTTTTCATTTTTAAATATTCTACAAACATTGAAAAATTCAGCTTTATTTATGAGACTTGTGTTAGGAAAAGGCATAGTCCCATTTGTTTGATTGCTTAAAAGTGGTTTGTTTATAATTTTGCAGAAGACAATAATCAAGCATTCAGGACAGTTAACAAAACAATGATGATTAAGATCCTAATTCATGAGGTGTTCTTAGTTGTGTCTTAGTTGTGTGGTATTCAACTTGGTTTAATGTATCACATGCTGTTAAAATTAACATAGCATGGATAATAGACTCAAGCCGCGTGACTTGACACTTCCTGGAATTTCTGAAACACTTTATGGCATGCAAAGAAATAGTAGTTCCTTAAAATGAACGAAAAGAGCAACAGTTGTAACTTCTCATACAATAATGTTCTGCAAATTGTGCAAAATCTTCTGAGCTTGCCAAACATACTGAGCAAAGACTATGTTTCACTTTAAGTTTCTTATGGAATCACATTTGCTTAGTAAAAAGCCACAAAAACAATTCCACCATATTTCTAGGAATGTCTCTTTTGAAACTGTACATGAAGACCACAAACTAGGCAAAACCTTGATTCAAATTGTCAAGCAATTGTCCTTCTCTATATAAAAGTCTTAGGAAGTGTATTTCAGATAATTAGTCCTACCATGCTTTCCACAATATTTTTAGTATTTACCCCTGTGTTTTCTCTCAGCATTCATGTGTCTCAGTATTTTCTACACAGAATGGCAGTGTCTTTAGAGAATTCATTTTCTCAGGATTCAGCGACACTTTTTGTCATTTTTTATACAAATCATTAATCTGTCATGTATGTCTGTTATCTACCCTGACTCATATTCACAATTTACTTCAAACAATATTGTAAATTTTAACACTGTCTCTTTACTTCTGCACAAAGTTAATTTAAGATTTTAAACAAAGATAATCTTGAAAACAAGCCTTTCCTTTTAGTCTTTCCCAGTTAGCTAAAAAATGTACTATTTCAGCCTGGGATTGCAGTAATATTCTATTACTTTGTCTTTCACTTACATACGCAATAAGTGATATATTTTGTGAATTCAGGTAAGCTTAAACAGAGAATCCTGGCAAAATCCCCATTTCCCACAGAAAAACTACTTCAGAAGTTTTATCTCCAAGACAGTAGAAAAAGCTGACAAACTCAGATTGCTTTGAAGAATTCACAAGATTTGGCTTTATAAAGGAGAGATAAATTTTTTGAGAGTTTCTTTTCTCTCCTTTTTTTTTTTTTTTTTTTTAAATAAATGGCTTCTACCTGGGCGTGTCTAAAGTTAGGAACCTAAAAAGAAATCACAGAAGAAATTATAGCAAAGTGGACAGAATTACTGGACAAGTGATTTTCGGAGAGAAGCAATACACTGATCATTACAAGGAAAAGCAGACTGCAAGTATGTGTAATGAATAGAAGTAAAATGTATGTATATGGTCTATGCTGAAACTTACTGCTTGTTTAAATAAACCTGGCATCACAGATTTGTCATTTTAAAACAACTTACTAGAACAATAAAATTGCTTTCCTTACAGCATTTTTATGTTCCTATTTTTCCACACAAGTTTGATGGATCTTTAAACGGAAGATCATTTGCCCACACCTTCCCCACTCCCATATGATTACACTACCAGGAGCTGCTTAAAAACTGCTGATGGTCTGATGGCTGCCCTTCTCGTGTAGTAGATTTTTATGGTACAATGGTCACTTTAGGAATGAACACGATGTATCATGTAGGGAGCAAACATATTACTCTTCTTCTAGCCTAATGAAATACTTTGATGAAAGTTGAATTCAATCCTTTTTTTTTTTTTGCTAAGCGGTAGATGTCAGAAAATATTCCATTCATATAGGATAGCCAGGTGTCTATGATGATAAAGCAACCTGGAAGACCTATTTTTCTCTTAAAGAGGCAAGAGTCACTCTGTCACTCTCTGAGGCATAGAACAAAAGTTGTAAGCCTTTTTCCTTTTCTGTACTCATTCTTACCTCTGATATGCCCTGTGAAAAATGCTGGCAGACATGGCTTCCCAGATTTTGCTAACAGAGATTAGCAAAAGAGGAAATTTAATTAAAAACACAACTCTAGACATTATAAAAGTAGATGTCATGGTGGTTCAGTGCTCCAGCTTTTCTCCACTTGTAATTTTTGTTGACATTTGTACTAGGTCACACATGCAGTGAGTTTGGTTCTTAATTTAATCTTCAGTGAACATTTGTCTATATCATAAAATCAGAATACATTTCTGCATGACTGCTAATCTGTGCTCCTGAGAGTCCTAGGACCAGAAAAGCAAGGCTTCACAGGTCAGAAATTAAATACGCTGGTAGAGCTGTGCAAGAAAGTTTATCTATCACACATGGTGTTGTACTTGCCATTTCTGTTCTGTGGTTGTTTGAGCACCCAATGCAAACTAGAGTATTACTACACCATCAGGCTTCTCTGATCAGGAAATGGTTATGTAAATATGTCTGCTATTTTGCATTGTCTAGGTTCTACTATTATGTCTTTGCTAATGTCTTTTAATATGAGTATTTCCCTATCTGATGAGACTCTTTGGAGTCTGGAAGAAGTAGTATCTGTATCCATAGATCCCCATAAAGTTTTCAGAAAAAAAAAATTACAATTGGTTCTTTATTAGCACTGCCATCAGTGAAATGACATGACTAAGATTCAGTCAGTTTTGACCTTTGAATCAGACTTTCAGTTCAAGAAAAGAGAAACACAGATATTGAATTGTGGGCAGATGATAAAATAAAAATAGACTCAGAATTTTTTTTTTTTAAAGTAAGTAATATTAGTGAATGTCAGCACAATAATTTGAGTGGTAATCCTAATTTGGTTATATTATGTTTTATTCTATTTCTATTTTGCAGGCATAGTACAAAAGTACAAAAAGATGGCATTTTGTAATATTTTTAATACATCTTTTTAAAAAAATTCTCAAGCTGAAAAAATATTTCTCAGTCTACATTGCATATGTTGAACAGGTGAAAAAATATAAAACACAGCAATTTTTTATATTTTATCCACTATAAATGCTTTTTAACAGCTTTCACTAGTTACATAATTTTAAAAAGCCTTTTCCACTTCTTGACCATATCTAGTCTAAGACTGCAAGCATTGTTCTACAAGCAATAATAAGGTGGCCAGTTCTTTCATGAGGACTGATGTCACATTATTCCATACAAATTTGGAACAAAAAAATTTTGAAACTAGCTCTTCTCATCATTGCAGATTCATAATATGTCAACACAAAAACCTGTTAAACAAGATGACATGATGGAAAAGGGAATGTTTCACCAAGTCAGATTTTTATTTCTGTTGCTTCTGTTATGTGACAAAACCACAAGTTGATATGCCATCTACAATGATTTACAAAGCTCTCATAATACTTTAGAATTGTATAAATGCTGCTGGAGTGTCTCAAAATGATTTACTGCAATTTGTCACATTTTGAAAGTCTTCCAAAACAGACTGATGACATATACTAAAGAGCTTTCAATGAAATCTGAAATGGTTCATTTGTTATGTCAACTGGAAAGCATTAAGTGATATCTGAAAATCATTTTAAGATTTATTGAAGTGATTTAAAATATCCCTTAATGGTAATTTGGCACACTGCATAGGCAACATTGTCATTAAGCAAGATAAGAAAATCGTTTCATCACATTTTAAAATTATTCCTATCATTCTGTTGTTGTAATAGCATCACTGGTGAAATCTATCACTTTAAAAATACAATTGCAGTGGAGCTAAAGACTGCTGTCAACATCAACACAGGTGAGCTGCAAAAGGATGGATACTTTTTTACCATATATATTTATATCCATACACACACACACACACACACACACACACACACACACACATATCAATATTGCTGAAAAAATACAGTTCAAAGAAAATTATGTTTGAAATTGCAATTCATCATCACTTTCCAAAGTCCCTGTAAAATAAACCCACCTAGTTTTAATGTCAAATATCTTGCATTTAAACAGTGGTGATATTACTGAGCCATTAGAAATTTACTCAGTTCCTTGTTGCACCAAAAAAAAAAAAATTAGATAGCATCAATATGCTATCTTAAAGTTAAAAAAATTGTGGACATTGCTGCTTCTCTTATGTACAGTATGTACAGTTGGCAGCCAATTCACAGATATTCTTTCCAGGTGATGAGGATATTTTCCATTCTCTAACCATTTTTATGAGCACATTTGGATTACAGGTTTTCATTACAGTGTAAGTAGAGAGAAAACATATGTGCAAGTGCACATAGTCACACATGCCTGCACCCTCATTTTATGCATCCAAGCACAGGGGCTGTTTACAAATATAGTGTTATCTACTGCAATGGATTGCACTGACCAACATGTTTCTAAAAGCATAAAAAAGAATGCTTTGTTACACGTAAAATCATGTACTCGTGCAAACTGAACAAATTTTGAAGTTGTAACTCACAGAATCATTGCAGTGCAATGTAGAGGAATTAGCCCTTGAAGTCAGTGTTAGAGTTGATAAGCAATTTTAATTATCATACAAATAATATAATTCAATATATTTAAAAGAAAATCTATTTATGTTAATGAAATTTTGATAAAATATTTTCCTGTATTAAAAATATCCCTTCACCATCCCCCTAAATGCTACACATATTAGTGCACACAGATTATTTTTAGCCATCATTCAGTTGGTAAAAATTCACTGTTTTTACAACTAGAGTATATTTGCAAGCACAAAGAACTGTCTTTTCAGTTGTGACAAGAAAAGACAATCAGACAGTTCTCAAGGGAGAAGAAAGCTTTTTAGGCACACACATACTATTTTAACATCTTCTGTAAGTAACTGAACCCTGCTGAACACTTTAGAGAAGTATTATATGAAAGGTTCTTACCTTTTTTAAGTTCTGTATTACCTAGAAACTGATCACTGGTACACATATATACTGTGGCATATTTTAATGTTTCTACTAGAAAGCAATATTAGAAACCTCTTTTCAATTAAAGAGCCTGCTTTAAAAACAATGGAGTATTAAAAATGAAATGTGGTTCTTACTAAATCAATGCTTTTTTTAAAGGTATGATGTATAGTGTCTCCATTAAAATTATCAGCATTGTTTCTTCAAGAATTTTTTGATGCAATGCAAGATTTTGTCTTGATTTTGTCAAGATTTTCATAAATGTCCTGTAATGGATTTGAAGAAAGGCCATTGTTGTCATGTTTTGCACTTTCATGAAGTCTTATGAGAATAAAAAAGTATCTAAATCCATCTAAATAGTGCCATATCTTAGTTAAATATTTTTTATAGTAGTAGGAAGGTTTTCCATTGCAAAATATATACTTTTTACATTTAAGACAGAACAATATTTGTAAAAAAAACCCCTCTTTGCCTTTAATGTTCAAGATTCCTTTAATTGCCAAAGGTTCCCTTTGTAGATCATTTTCCTTTTAATGTTACATAGAAAATTGATTATTCCTTTCCTACTGTATATTATTTAAAGTATCTTCATTATTCTAAGACTAAAAGGCCTTAATTTTGATTTCTTGGCTGTGCAGAAAATGTGTGGCAAATAGATAAACATTACATGAAAATAAACTAAATATCTAGGGCACTTTCTGAAATATACATAGTAAAAATCTGTCTTAGCACTTCTTTCCAAAAGATGATCCCCCTTTTCTTTTTCTTTTGGTGTTGTCATCTTTGGTTAGTTTTTTGTTTGGTTGATTTTTTTTTTTTTTTTTTTTTTTGTTGTTGTTGTTGGATTTTTTATCATTTTTCCCTCCAGTAATGTGACAGAATATTGCAAAAAGAGCATACTAAATTTCTAATGCCATCATAGTCCAACAATTCACGTAAAGGTTAAATGGGCAACTGTTTCATGTTGAGGAAGAAGAATTTCCCTATGACCATTTTCACTCTCACTTTTCTTAGCTTCTGGCAACCCAAGCAAGCCAGAAATGGACCTTCCCACATGACAAACAAGGCCTTCAAGCATTTCTTCAAATCTGACCTTGTTTTCATGTGAACATTATGGTATTGAGTAATTTTATTGATAAAAAACAGAGAGAGAATATTACTGTGATCCCTGATGTGTGAACATTTGTGAATCTCCAAATTAATTTAAACTTCATGCTTCAACAAGTTTTATGTTTCAGGCTTTTGAGACTTAAAATCAGTATTTCCTTATCTGCTGTTTAGATAAATGCTGATATGCAAAGCAGATTTTATAAAACAGAAATCTTGAAGCATGAATGAACAAAAGATATATGCATCCAGAATGCTAATATTTTCATGAATTCTGAAGTTTTTGTTGCTTTAACATCTAAGTTCCAAATACTAAATCACCCCTAGTGCTGTGACAGGTTAATGCCTCAGACATTATTTCTCTTATGAGTGCTTTAAAGATATGTTAGTGGCTAGTAAAATACTACTTTATAATGTGTGTTGGCCAAAAATAAGAGATCAGATAATGTAGATGGCTACTCAGCAGGGGCATTTTAAGGAGAAACAAGCAATATCTAGAAAAATATTTTTATTATTTCCATTAGAACTTCTGGAGATTAGCATATGTAAAATGCTATGAATTTCATAAGCACTTTGCCTTTTGAGTGAAAGCCTATGTGTCTATTCCTCTCAGTGTTTTGGATGAAAGGTGCTCTTTCACTGATCCAAACTTTTTGAGATAGGTAAAATCTGATATCCTTGCCATTTTCTAAGTATCATTAAAGGGACACACATCTATTTTTGTAAAGAAAAAAAGGAACTTGCCAATGGTTTCTCTAAATTTATTCTGTGATTTCAATTTCTGTGATATTTGATATCTTCTTTTACAAAATGCGCAACTGTGGTGTTAAAACAACTACTGTATTTTACAATGGATATGTAGATGATACTTTTGTGTAGAACAGACTGTGTCCCTTCAGGATGAAAAGAAATATATCAGTGATATTTGTGATGTGAAAAAGTCAGATTTTGTAATGCCAAAAGCTCAACTGATGTAGTGCAAAACATGGTCTGTTATCCCAGAGTAAAATTTTATTAAGACTGGCATTTTTATGCGCCTAACTGATGAACAGCCTTCGGAGACAGGCATGTGTTACAGTCTCATCTTCCACTATAGTTATATCATTATATTGTTAGTTTAAAGAGAAGAGAGAAAGAACAAGGAAGAAACCACAGGAGAGAAACTCATTTTGGTAAGGACACAAGAATTATGTTAAGCACGTGCACTTTACTATTATATGCCCATTAAAATATCATAGAATTTTATTACTGTATTTATTTAAAAGAAAAAAAAAAGCTGAAAAAGAACTACACTGAACTACAGATAGCATAGTTTAAGGTTCTTTATATTAAAACACCAAGGGCATCCTTAGTAATTACAGTAGACTCAGCATGCCTTGCTAGTGCATAATAATCCACAGAAATGTATGTATTGCATGTTTTTTTTGTCTAAAAATAAAAATAGAGAAATACACATTAAAAAAAAGAATATATACAGAACAAGGACTTTCGTTAGGCATAGATTTGATCATGATTTAGTCCATCTTTAATGATGGACACTCATCAGATTGATACTTTTTCAGCTCTAGAGTAGTGCTTCATTGTATGTAACTGTGGCAAAGAACAACTGATTATTTGTATTTCAGCTTTCCTTATTTCATTTTGCTTTGATGAATTATATGCTTTACACATATCTTTGTGTGCAGGGGATATAAAGTTCTCACAAAATAAGTGATTTGGCTGCTTATGCGATCTTGCCATGCACAATGTCAATGGTCTTCAACACTCAAATGGAGGGTGGGAATCACGGAGCATCTGAAATGCAAGGATTAAGAACTCGGCAAGACTGAGTCCCTTTTCAAGAAGAGTTTAGGAATACTTCAGGCACAGATCTTCAGAGTAGGCAGATATAGCCCTTCAATTAATAGGATTTAACCTTCAAAACTTGCAAAAATTATCAAGGATTACTTTTTATTACGCTTTTCTATAATTTTGAAGAGCAATATCTTTGGAGTGGAAGTACTGCTGGGGTACGCAAGCACACTAGTTGTGATAGATGCATAATTGTGTGTATAAGAGTAAATCAACATTATAAAATCACGGAAATGACTTTATTATTGAAATGTCTTACAAGAACTTCTTCAACATTTCTTGTGATTATGAGCTTGGGAATAAAAATGAAAGGAAAAAGTATCGATCATTTCATATACAGCATTTTATTGTATTTTCCTCTTCTTTTTAATAAAATCAAAATAAATCCAAGTCCCTCCAGATTCACTCCTCCATAATATTGTCAAATTGCAATACAGTTATTTAGATAATTTTCTTTCCATTCTGTATGAAGAGGTCATTTGGTGTAACTTTTAATGTAATAAAATTAGTACAATAATTTCTATCAAATGATCAGATATTAACTGAGATAATTTTCTGATTTTTACAGGAAGCCCATTGGCCTAGCAAGATATTTTTGCTTACAAAAGAGAGGAAGAAGTCCTATAAGGTTTTTTTATCATTAAAATATAAGCATAAAATTACAGATAATATTTTTCTCCTTCTTTTGTTGCTATAAGAAAATATTCTGTCTTTTCTCCTAGTATTCTGGTCAAGTTACATTCCCTGTATCTTCACTCGATCTAATCACCTCTGTGTTTTAATAAGAAATGATGCCAAAACTTTTTTTTTAACTGCTTGTAAAGATATAATTATATACATTCTCAGAATTACTACTAATCACATGGTCTAATCAAATCATAAAACAAACCCACAAATTATCTGTTCTGTTATCTGCTTTACACCAAGGATGCTAAATCAGAAAACAGTCCAGAAGAAAAAGCCACCACTCTGAAACTCAAATATGTTTCTGAAGCACTTGAGAAGAAAGGAGTACAAAACATATACAGTATGTTCCCTGAGAAATTAATTATTGACTCTCAAAACCTCTATAAAGAAAGCAAATTCACAAAATATCTGCATATAAGATTTCTCTGTGATTCTTCTCCTTTTTTTTTTTTTTGGTGACTCCTCCTAAATGTCTAGCAGTCTCTCAGTTTTTCCCACTAAGTGGCTATTTATGTTAGAAGATCATGTTTTCTACATGGAGATTCTATTTGTTTTTTAATAATCAGAAAATGGTAGTTGTTAATTCTGTATTCCATACTGTATTAGCTTGTTTCCTAAGATTGTGTTAGTTTTATGAATGCCATTAATAAGAAAAAATAAAATAAATAATTTCTTATGAAACCAAATTGGTGAAAGGTGTACTTTATTTGTACGTTTGTGTATTTTCAAAATAGATATGAAAATTAAAGCAAGAAGTAGAAGACCTTTGTTAGACTTAAATGTTTTATTAGAAGTAAGAAATCATATCAGTTCAGATATAACTTTAATAAACACTTTTATTTTTTTACAGAAGAAAGAACACCCCTAGTGCTATTTCATTGCCATTATTTCCATTGAGATTTATATTTCTTAAGTTTTTTCAATGTGTAGATGAAAGTGTGTGACTTAGCTCTTTCATTGGTTACCGGACAGAAGGATTTTAATAGCAAAGACAAAGTAGAAAGACATCAAAATGAAAAATTTATTTTAAAAGTACCTAGAAGATTCAGCTTCTAGTTCAGCAGTGGAAACCATCTGCCTCATATTATTTTCCTTATAGCATTGAGTATGTCACAGAATGAATGCCTAAGGACATCTGTAGTAAGATCACTATTTATTTTACATTTCAAGTATTCTCCAAAATTTTTGAAAATCACTGCATGACAATGGATTTGAAAGTGCTAATGTATTTTAATACCTTTAATAAGGTATTAAAACTAGTGAGAAAATGATTTATTACAAAACACCGTTGAAAATATGTACTGGAAAATATAGGCTCTTGAGATAAGCATATACAGCAGCTGTTGGGCCAGCTGCAACATAGCACTATTTTCTCCAAGCTCTTCACAGAAGCCTAACCATACAATCATAATTTTAACAAAACATACTCAGAAATATGTATACAGTAAAATCCCTGATTTTATGGAATAGCCCCAGGATTCAACAGGATTAAAAGACTGTTTAAAAGCATATTTAAACAGTCTTTTAGTACACTCACCAAAGAGACTGTTCACTATACTTCACAGTATAGTGAACAGTCTCTTTGGTGAGTGTAGTATCATATTTGTCAGAACTCTGTCCTTGGACTTGTATTGTGAGCTGGTCTTCATTTCTAAAAGGCAACTCTGATTAGGCTGACAAAGCATCAACACAGTTAAAAGTGAGTGAGCCAGAGTCTATTCCTATCTACGTGTTGCCAGTGGAATTGTTTATTGAATTTCAATTACAATGTCAGTCAGTTATGGTGTGTAACTTCATCTGCTTTTGTCCCACCAGGAAAAAATGAGAGATGTCATCAGAGCTTAAGCTGAAGACAGATATTTATATAAAAAATATAATAGCATATACGTTTTGAAAATCCTTCCCCACACATTACTGCAATTCTAATGAATGTATGCAACATAAGTTTCAGATTCAGAAAAAACAAAAGCAAAGCAAAGCAAACCATACCAAACCAAGCCAAACCACCACAGCCAAATTAAATTTATTCATATACCAACATATTTAAGAAGTCAATAAAGCACAGTAAATGGAATTCCACATTTATCTGAGTCAATATTTAATGGTGAATTCCACTGAGAAGAGATAGTGGTGTGAATGCAGAGCACATTTTCTGTGTCAAGTGGGGTGTTGTGCATACAGATTCTTCAGGATTGAGAATAAAATAAGAACTAAAGAGGAGATTTTCTTAAAATAATAATATTTATAATGGTTGTTTTTATTGCATGATATTATTGTAATATATAATATTATTATTTTTATTATATATAATTATACTTTCGAGAAATTCCCAGTCAGCCTATTACATTCATATAGTTATAATGTATGCTAACATAAATATAATATCAAGACTTTTTTCTCTGCTGTGCCTTTCGGTGTCCCATTTCTTCAGTTGTTTTGAACTATTCCAGCTTTAAGTTAATAGATGTATCTTCCTCTTCAGGGAGCCAACACATTTTGGAGGGAAAAGATCATGAGGCAGCAGGATAGATAAAAAAAACTAGGCCATAGGTTTTCCCTGCTCTGCTTTCTGGATGAAGGAAAAGCAGGCTGATTATATTCAGTACAGTATCGGCAGAGCCAGCTAAGAAGCTTTTTTTCTCACTGTGTGTAGGGAGAAAAATGTTGCCACTTTGCTGGCATGACTGGCTCCACTATCTTTGAAAAATAAATGAGGTAGACTATATATTAGGCCTTCTGAGTTACTTGAAGCAATCCATTTTCCAATGAAAGCTTTAGTCAGGTGTACCTAAGTGTATCCAGGAAACTGGTCAATGGTTGTGATACAGAGCAGCAGCTTTTTCCACTTCAAAGTTTCTTCTTACTGGTAACAATAGGGTCTTCATAGTGACTGCTTGCAGTACGATGATAAATTAAAGAATACTTTACCACTGCTCTACCAACTAATAATAGTCAGAGCAATTACAGCCATTTATTACAATACCACTTTCTCCTTGCCAAAAGGAAAACATCAGCTGCATTAAAGCAGAGGCTAAAATATAAGCCTTTAACAATTTTTTTAATCAGACCGTAAATCTCAACAAAAAATCTGTTCAGGATATGTGACAATATATAGGATAAGTATATGAAATGTTTCTGTCTGTACACAGAATGGTTTAGCTAACTACATCAATAAGTTTTACTAAAATTAGCTACTGATTTTCTTTGCAAATATGTATTAGGTTAATGCAAAGTCAGAAGAGCTCCCTTCAGTGGCCAAAAAACTAAAATTGAGACTAAAACTCAAGAAAACTTAGCTCCAGAATCTTTCTCATTTTAATACCTAAACAACCTTTGCGTGATACTTTCATGATACTGGAGAGTAATAAGGCAAGTTTGTCTAAGTTTAATGATGTGCATCTGTTTATGCAATATACAGTGTTCAAAACACTTCTGGAACACATATATGCATAGGCACTAACAAACAGTAATAGTATGTAGCTCTTCTTTTTAGAATGAGCTCACTCTTATGCCAGAATAAAAGTGGGTCCTTGTGGACCTTGAAAAGACAACAGCATGATATAGGAGGGCCTAGGCCACAAACAAGTCAACAATGGCCTATTACTGGCCATCAAAGAGAGAAATCATAGAATATGAACCAGCTTTTGGTGTATGAAGAGGAGGAAGGGGGACATAAGAAGAATGGCAAGGGCCTGTAAGACCAAAACCAAAATAACTGATTATACCATATATATATATATATATATATATATATATATATATATATGCAGTGTAAACTCCAGCCTGAAGGAGGGAGATTCCATAGATAGGGTTCTCCCACCCACCAGCACCAAGACACTACAGGTTCTCACTAAGTGCTGGTGCTGGGGAAGTACCAGTGCTGTTGCTCTGTACATGTACTTTATATGTTGCTTTTGCTCTGGGCTAGCTATAGCTATACACAAATAACTGTGTCAGTTAGCATGTAACCATGATTCATCAGTGTGCATAGGAAAATATATTTCTACATACATACTGTTTATACATACAGGGACAGAGAAAATAATGATAGAAAGGCCAGGGATGCATACATTTAAACTAACTGTGTAACCAAGTGCCTGATATATCTATTAATCAACCTACACTATACCCAAATTACTGTATATGGGGTTAACTAGCTATGTTTCCCAGGTGGACATCTCTTCTTTTCCCATCTCTCCTTCTGTTTTGGGTTTTGATTAAGATAATATTGATTAAAATTAAATAAAATTAAGAATAAATGTTCAAGAAAATCTTAAAAAATGGTAGATCAGCACTGAAAAGTAACTCAACTGAAAACATCTATTCCTTTTTTAGTTTTTAAATGTAATGGTTTCTAAAGGGAATCAGGGAATTTTTTTGATTCTTCAAACTGAGAATACTTCATCCATAATATACTGAATAAACCTCTCTGCTGTTCTGTATACACCAGAATCAGATGAATGTAAGAAAATATAGTGAAACAAGCTCTTTACATGAGAGTCAATGTAAACCAGAAGGCAGTCTCTTTGTTTAATGGCCAATGTTTCGTGTAAAATTTGATATACATTTTTTAAAAGGTTGTCAGGCACCAAAGATGGACAGAAGCCATATAATGTCTTTAACAGACAGAACATCTAAATATTTCTTTGAGGTTTTTTCCACTCTTGGAGACTGCACAAAAGTTAGAAAGAACTAAGTTTGGTTGTCTTAGAGCTAAGTGTTGTTTAAAGGTCTGGTTTAAAAGGTCTGGATATGGGAATTCAGGTCTTTTGAAAGACTGATTTATGGTTCCTTATGCCAGACAGCAATCATTTTCATGCCTTATTATGGTAGCTTTCTGAAATTTGTTATATGTTCTTAAAAGAGAACCTTTTGTAGATCAAGTTGGGGTACCATTGCTGCTGCACAGTGTTTCCATCAGGTAATATGATTAAACTAAGATATGTGGAAATTACAATTTAGCTTACCAGAAAGGAACTTCTTTTAACTGGGACAGTGTTTTCCAGGCTCTCATCCTGCTTCTCTGAAAAGGTATTGGCTCCTGCCTCTGAGCTTAAAGCTGAGAGCTGAGACTGAACAGCTGCAGAAGCAACTGCATGCACAGCACCATGAAAGGTACTGATAAGGCAACCAATTTCTGTGTAATAAAAGCATGATAACAAGCCAGCAGGATGCAAACAGATACTTTTTTTTTTCAGTTGGAGTTTATGTGGGCTTGATTACCCTGTCAGTAAGGACTGAGATAGCCTTACTCCACTCTCATATGCAAAATGCTGCAGATCCCGTATTTTTTTTATCCTAAAAGAAAACAAGAATAAACCTGTAAAAATTCTCAAAATAAAACTGACACCTTGATTATTGCAATATATTTCCTAACTTCTGCTTTGGTAAAAATATTTACTTCTTGATAAAGAAGTAAACAAATTAGAGGGCTTGATTCTCACCAACCATGTGAAGTTTAAAAAAGACAGTGCCAGGAAGGGAACTTCTGCACCCGGAAAGGACAAGCCTCAATGTTCATATGGACCAGGGAATGAGAGGCTGGAAAGCAGTACTGTGGAAAAGGACCTGGGGGTCCTGGTCGATGGCAAGCTGAACATGGGTGAGCAGTGCCCTGGCAGCCAGGAGAGCTAAGCATGTCCTGGGGGGCATCAGGGACAGCATGGCCAGCCAAGCAAGGGAGGGGATTGTCCTGCTCTGCTCTGAGCTGGGGCAGCCTCACCTCGAGTGCTGGAGGCAGCTCTGGGTGCCACAGTGTAAGAGAGATACAAAATGACTGGAGAGTGTCCGAAGGAGCACCATGAAGACAATGAAAGGTCAAGAGGGTAAGCCATATGAGGAGAAACTGAGGCTTTTTCAGTCTGGAAAAGAGATTGAGGTGGGAACCCATCACAGTCCACAGCTTCCTCATGAGGGGAAGAGGAGGCAGGCACTGATCTCTTCTCTGCAAGAATTGGTGACAGAACTCATGGGAATGGCCTGAATTTATGTCAGGGGAGTTTTAGCCTGGATATCAGGAAAAGGTTCTTCACCCAGAGGCTGGTTGGGCACTGGAAGAGGTTCCCCAGGGAACTGGTCACAGCACCAGCCTGGCGGAGTTCAAGGGATGTTTGTACACCTTGAACCCAGGCACATGGTGTGACTCCTGGGGTAGTCCTGTGTATGGAGAGGAATCGGACTCATTAATTCTTGTGAGTCTCTTACAACTCAGGATATTCTATTATTCCATGATTCTACCTAATTTTAGCATCATCAATGCAGCCATGATTGTTATACTGAAAAACTTACCAAAAGATATATATTTAATGATTAACTGGACAGTACAGTTTTTTCAAAAAGGGTCTGTATTGACAGCTCTGGGATAAATCATATGTAAAGTTTTTGGGCAGGAAATCCTGAGGCCATAAGGTTTGACTTGGATTTATATTTTGTAATGGGAAAATATGGACACTAGCATAGAATTAACTCACTTTAAACGAACAAGTAAATCTCTGGAAGAGATCTAGGAGTGCTTCTGATCCATCAGTGGTAGAGCAATTTTCTACTTTCAATACTCTAAACACTATTTACATTAGTCTTTCTCAGTGACATAACTAAGTTAAAAAATGTCAGAATACAGCAGGCAGCTTGATATCAGAATAAAAAAGTCTTTAAATGAATTTTTAGTTTGTCTGCTCTTGCTACCTCATTAATCCTAAAAGGTGTCAGTCAGTGAGTCCAATCACTATGAGTGTTAGTGCTGTGGTCAGTTCCAAATTATTGTATTGATTAATTGATTGTCTTCTTCAAGTAGTGAATTATATTAGCTGGCTCAGACTGACTGGCTGAAGGCCAAAACTTAATCTCTTGTGAAAGACAGCAAACAGTTTCCCTGTTTCACTGCTGCAGTTAAGTGACTGATTGGGAAACCAAAATTCCCTGAATGATTATCGGATTAAAAAAGAATATTTGAGATATAATTAATATATTGTTGGTGATAGTCTAATATCAGCTGCCAAAGTAAGAAGCAGACTTCTTTTGTCTCCAGAATTTTGCATATTGGAAACAGTACTACTAGCTGCTGAATTTTGAATGTTTATGAGGGAGTTGTAGAAGGGTGAAGAAAAATCAAGTAGTCACTGTTTGAAGCTAGTTTAAGGAATTCATACAATCAGTTTTGTTGTATCAAATGAAAATTAAAATTAGAAAAACAAAGGCAGGTCATGAGTCTTATTCACACTGCTGCCTGGACAAATTTGTGCAACACCTCCATCTCATGAATGCCTAATTTTCAAGAGCATTAGGAATTTTCAAAATTAACACAGAAGAGAGAGAAAAGTTGATGTGTTGTTCAGAGATTTGATTAAATAAGAAAGCAAGATAATTGAGGTAGTGACCATTTCATCTCCATATTTGTATAAGATGTGAGAGAATGGGTTTGGAAACATGTTTAGCCCTCTCTTTTTCCCATAAGGAAGATATTTTGCTGTTAGGGGAAACTGATGTACTTCTCTATACATATCTTATAGTGGGATGTGTAATTTTTTCTAAAATAAAACATAAACATCATAGGACTAAGTAATAGTTTTAATGTTTGGCATTTGTTTGCTCAAAATCCAGGCCTGATAAAGTTAATGAGATCTGGTATCTTCTTCTGTGGAATGCATAAATCACCAATATTGTTTTGCTGAGATTTAACATTATAAAGAACATTAGTTTTAAAAAGTTCTGATTCTTATTAAATCTTTCAAACACACAGAAGTTTAGGAGGGTAAGTGTGATATTGGAGCACCTTTCTTGTGAGAACAGGCTGAGAGAGTTGGGGTTGAGTAGCCTTGTGCTGGTTTTGCAATAATTGATTTTTGGTGAAGAGGGAAAAAGTCAGCCGTGGAAGCGATTTTCTGTGAGGAGGTGCCAGCGCCTTCCTCTGTGCCTGGCAAAACCAATCGCTGGCTAGCTCTGGGAATTGACACACTGCTAAGCCAATTAGAAAAGCTGGAAATGCCTCCATGACAACACAATTAAGGACGAAAAAAAGCACTGGAAGCTGTCTTGCTCTCTGCTCTCCACAGAGGAGTGGGCGGGCCGGCAGGGCCGGGCCCCCTTCTCGAGGGGGCGGCTGCACCTTGTCGCAGCGCGGCTGTCGGGCCCTGCTGCAGGGCCCATCATGGTGCAGCGAGCAGCCATGGGGCTGGGGCGTGCCGTGCAGCCGTGACAGACTTGGTGTGGCTCACAATGGACTTTGTTTACTTAGCCAGCCGTGCTGCGGACAAGTAGACAAAAGCAGCAGCAGCAGCTTTTCTTTTTTTGGCGTCCCACATGAACAAAGGCGCAGAGTGGAGCCAGCAGTTCGTGCAGTTTGTGCAGGACTGGTGGATACCATGTGACCAATAGAGAGAGGAGCATGACCAGCGATTCCCCAATAGCTTGTCCAAGAGCCTGGACAAGATCAACTTTTCAGTGCTGCAGACCTCTATAAAAACTGTATCAATTGATAGAACTTGAGAACAAAATAACTTAGGGACAACAGCTCTCTCCCGAGTCAGAAAAAAGGAAAAGGAGACACGCAGGGAGAACAATATGGTGACACTAAGGTCAGTGAAAAGGAGAGAGGGAGAGGAGGAGGTGCGCTCAGGTGCGCTGAGATTCTTCTGCAAGCCATGGTGAGGACTATAACACAACAAACTGTTTCCCTGTAGTTCATAAAGTGCATGAAGGGATGCAGCATTCACCTGCAGCCCACAAGTAAAAGGAGCTTGCACTGGAGTGTGTGGATGCTGAAAAGCTGTAATCTGGTGAGAGTCTGGAACAGAGAGAGAGAACCCTTGCTTCCAGAGATAGAGGAAGAGGACCCTTGCTTTTATACTAGAACAGCTCATTCCTAAAAACTGCACCCCATAAGCAAATGGCCCACGAAAAGCAGCTGTGGGAAGGCTGCAAGCTGTGGGAAGGCCTCATGTTGCGAGAAGCTTCCAGGTAGACTGTTAGCTGTCAAAATGAAAACCACATTGGAAAAGTTCACGGAGAACTGTTTCCCATAGGAAAGACCCCATGGCATAGGAAAAGAGACTCCTCTCTCTGAGTGAAATGAAGAAAGATTTTTAGAAGTGACAAATTGACTAAAAATCCTGTGTTTTGTCTCCCTGCCAGTGGGAAGGAAAGAAGGGCTGGTTGGTGGGGGGGGAGGGAGAGGAAGGTGTTATAAAGGTTTTTTTAGTTCTCATTATCCTCTTTTAATTCTATTAATACATTTTTATTTACACCTTTTAAAGTTTTCAGCCAGTTTTGCCATTAAAGTGTTATTGCTTAATCCTTATCTCACCCCATGAGTTTTCTTTCCCCCTCCTCTGCTTAACTACAGCAGAGGAAAATGAATACATTATTTTCATAGATGCAGTAGTGTTTGGCCAGCATCAACCCATCACAAGCCTGGAGAAGAGAAGGCTCTGGGGAGACCACATAGCACCCCTTCCAGCACCTAGCAGGGGCCTACAAAAGATATGCGGAGGAACTCTTTTTCAGATTTTGTAGTGATTGGATGAGAGGTAACCAGTTACAGACCAAAGGAAGGTATATTTAGATCAGATATAGAGTAGAATTTCTCTCCTTTGAGGGTAATGAGGCCCTGAAACATATTGCTTGGAGAAACTGTGGGTGTCCTGTCCCTGGAAGTAGTCAAGGCCAGGATAGAGCTTTGAACAACTTGGCTTAGTGGAAGGTGTCCCTGTCAGTTACAGGGGGGTGGGATCAGATGAACTGTAAGGATCCTATGATTCTGTGTAACAAATAAATGTGAAAAAAAGAAATTAATCATAATGATATTCTCCAAAACACTTGGACTTTTTAGCTTGTAGAAATTTGGAGAAATTGAAGAATGCAAATCTGATGCCAGCTATCTTGGGCAAAAACCAACAACTAAATTGTAGCTCAGTGCAGGTAAATTATCCAGTTTTATATTTAAATTATCATAATTATTGACCATTAATACTAAGGTTTAGTAAACTGCAGGAAGCAAAATTTCAAGGCTATGTTTGATGAAGGCAACATTATTGGACAGCACTTTTATAATGAATCTTGCAGGCAAAGATCAAGAGAAAGGTTTTGCTGCCTTTTTGGTCTATGTGTCTGGTTTTTCCTTTCCTCCACAGAGCTACGACAATGTATAAGGGCATTTTTTGTCCTTTTTCTAAGGAAAAAAAAAGCAATGGAGACAGATGATCTAATGTAGTGCTGAAAATTACTTACTCACTTTCAGAATTATGACACCTTTCTATCTGCCTATATTCACTGTCTCATGTGCTAGAAGGCAGCTACAAATAGAGGATATACTACAGCAGCCAGTGCCATGGATCACATCAGGCAATCAGAGCTTTTATAAGACTGAAAAACAGATGGACAGAAGTTATTTGCCTAAACATAGATGTCTGTTTGACTGTCTTACCTACCCTCCAGCTGAAACTCAGAAGGGGGATGGTTCCCTGTACTCATTATATCATATCTGCCAGTCATACATGAATGCTCACATATTTTAGTGCACTGGAAACAGCATTAGGTGCCTGCCTTAGGAAACTGAAATCTGCATAATATATATCTGCTGCTTTTTTAAAAAAACTGAAGAAAGAGCACAAAGAATAATTAATAGCAGAAAGGGTACCACACAGGTACATCAGCCTGGAAAATACCTTGCTTATGTAGAGACGGGAGGGACTAATTGTTCAGCCAGGACCATTCAAAAAGCTGTTACTCAGGTCAGAGTACCAAGATGCAACCAATGCATTATGTAATTCCCTTACTGTTGGTTAACGGAATTTAAAACACTTGCAAATAATTTTAATCTATTTGGTGATATCTTTCCTTGGTTTATTCACTCATTACCAGTGAGTGAAGTGCACATTGTTCTAAAAGCGTAAAGAAAAAATAGATATAGTTGAGACTACTGCCCAGGGCTAATAAATGTCATAAATCCAGCAACTAAATTCAATCAACCTTGATGTCTATAAGCATCTGCTGCTTCTTTTGAAAGATTTAACCCTTTAGATCTCATTGTTTTCCATTTTCCCTAATCCAGAACATACCTGTTCTTGTCTATTTTATCTCTACTTTTAACTTCTTTTTTGCAGTAAGGAAATACATACTTAGATACAAAAAAAGAAAATAAGTAGTTTTATTTTTTGTATAAAGAGTGAAGAACATCTAAAGGAATAAAATTTCTGGCATTCAACAAATTGAGATGGAGTGGAATGGAGCATATACAAGACAACCCATGGAAAGATAATGACAAGAATGCTAAATTTCAAATGCAACCTCCTAGGCAGAGAAACACACTAGGGACATATAAACAGAGTCAAAAACTTTCTCCTTAGCTATTTGTTGGGGGTTAGGTTTCTTTTCTTTTGTTCCTTCTAATCTATAGAATTTATCCCATAAGTAACTAACACTAACTACTGGAAACTTATGGGTACTTAAGAAAAACAAAGATGTGGCCCAGCTCCGACATCTGGCTTCACTTCTTCTCATATACACTTCTCTTGGAGGGATGGGATTGAGGGCAACTGCTCTCTCTTGCTCTCGGCATCAGAGGAGGGCAGTCAAGCGAATGTGGGGAGCATTCACTGTCACTGGTGGAGCCCAGTTCTGTACTGCTTCTTCCTTTCTGTGGGTGACCCACTGCTTGTGAGAGCAGCCATCGGGCTGGGACCTTATTATCACCCACCTCACCAAGAGAGGAACCTGTCACCGTCTGCTCGGGTGCCCGGGATCTTGACTCATCCCTCTCTGCCCTGCTGGGAGCCGGGCTGCCCCTGTCCCGCCCCCGTCACTTCTTCAGCACCGCTCCGAGCTTTCACTGCACTGTAGCCCCGCACCCCTTGCATGTCCTGCAGTTCCCGCCACAGCTCCAGAGCTGCTGATACATCTTGGCTACCGCCCCAGGAGTTTTGCTTTTTCCTGCCAGCCCAGCTCGCTGTTTCCGTAAGTGCTGCTGGGGCACGGGGATCGGCTGCCCCAGGGTTTGTGCAGCAGCAAAGCCTCCCCGCCGTCCCTGCCCGTCCGGGCCGAGCCGCCATTACCGCGCGCTGCCCGAGCCGCGCCACAGCGCCCCCTGCAGCCGCGGGGAGTCCCCGCACCCGCCCTGCCCGCCGGGAGCCAGCAGCGCCCCTGCCGGCTGCGAGCGGAACTGCACCGGCGGGGAAGGCGCCTGCGGCCCAGAGAGGGCCGGGAGCGGCTTTGGGCTCTGCTTCTGTCAGCGCCGAGCTGCTGCTGCTGTTTGCTCCATCGTACATACTAGTAAAGAACTGTTATTCCTGTTCTCGTATCTTTGCCTGAGAACCCCTTAATTTCAAAATTATAATAATTTGGATTGAAGGGGTTTACATTTTCCATTCCAAGAGAGGCTCCTGCCTTCCTTAGCAGGCACAATTGTCTTTCAAAGACACTATTGTGTCTATACTGTCTTTCTGTACATATCTTCTTGTTCTTCTCCTGTGAAGCTGCTGATAATGCCCAGATCACACAGGAGGAAATGGTGCAAGGGCTTTGTCAAGAAGTGAGTTTGACACAGTCCTCTAATTTCCTTAAGAGAAATTAGATTCACATCTTACAGGGCTTTCCTTGATTGGCTCTCTATGGTCCACTTATACTGAAGAAGACCAGTGCATTCAGCTAGACAGATCTTTGTTGACATTTTTTGCACAAAAATATTTTTGATGATCTCACAAAATGAAGCATGAATCCTTAGAACCGGAGATGGGAAGATACATTCATAGAAATGTTCATTGCCAAATAGTCATGTGACAATAAATGGCTTGGGACACATGTGGATATTGACATGAAAGAGAAAATTCTTAGTGACTGAGTTTTCTGGGATAGATTAATGAAGTTCCCCATTTTCTGCCAAGACTTAACACAGCAGTTGTGATTTCAGAAAACTGAAATGCTACAGAGCATAAAGATTTTCCCAGTGCATAACCAGCCAAAAGAAAAAGTTCATTTGTTCTTCATACCCTGTACAGTAATTAAGTAATTACATACAGATAGTAAGAAGCTTGTGAAACAGTGAAGTTTTGATATACTAGAAATATAAACCACAAGATGTGTTACTTTTCTAGGGAGTCAGATGATGAAGAGTAAATGAAAAAGTTAAGAAAGTTTAATTTGACAGTTCCTATCACTTATAACCAACAAAAATATTTTAATGCCTAATTCCTCACTGAATCTATTTTGATTACAGTATGTTGAAACTAAGCATAGTAACTGCTCTGCTTCACAGGGAAAGTGCTCATAAAATAAATTACTTTTCTTACTACACGTAAAATATTGCCATATTAGTCTTTTTGCCCATATATTTCAAATATTTTGTCTTTTCCTCATTCTCTTTCACAGCTAGTGCAAGTGAAGACCCTTTGCTTTCTTACTACATCTCTAATATTTTCATGGGAAAAAAAAAGTGGTACTATTCTTTTAATCCCCAAACTAACAAAAAGTCCAGAAAATATTAAAATTAAAATATATGAACTGATTGTAAGAAAAATTAGGCACTTGAGAGTTTACAATAAGAACTCATCTAAAGTAGGTGGGGATTTTAGTTTTTTTGATCTGTCCTGGGTACAGAGAAAAAGTGGGGTGGAGTTTCTAGTGGTGTTTAATTCCATACCATCCACATCACAGCTCAGGGTAGGGTTTTGGCTGAGGAAAAACCTGAGCTAGAAATGAAACTTTGCCTGTCTCGCCCTGTAAAGTGTGAGGTACTGGGGTGAGGACTGGGCTGCCGCTCAGCACCGCACTGGGAGAGCTGCAGCAGGAGAGTGTCCTGTGCTGGCACTGGAGCCCCAAGCACTGCTGTGCCACACTGGGCAGCCCCACTGCAAGGCTTCTGCTTGGCTTTGGGAGAGAGATACTGCACCAGGAGAGCGGCAGTGGAGCCCAAGAACCCCAGCCAGAGCAGAAGCAGCTGCACCAACACTGCTGAACACAGCCAGCGCAGCGGTCCAGAGAAAAGAGCGGGCAGCACCGCACAGATGATCTAAGCTCTGAGGGGTTTGGTTTCTGTCCCAGTTCTTCATTGTTTTGGGGACTTTTTTTTTGTACTCTGTTGGGTGGGAGCAAGATTTGGTGATGAGTACCCGTTTATGAATAAAACACCCTCTCTCCTTTGTGCACCTTTTTTTTTCTGTAATAATACTTCTGTGGGTATTGTGATTTGCAGTACTTTGTTATTTCAACTTATAACCTTTCCTAGTGTTCCTCCATTATAAGATGGGTGGGGGAAAAGCAGCTAAGGCAGGGTTTAGTTTTCCAGCTGGGTCTCAAACCAACAGCATCTGGGTTACAACATCAAAGTTTGCATTCTACTTTTAAATTTTTTTATGATGACTTTAGTCAGTTTTTGTTTACCTAGCACTCTAGTTTAAATACATGATGGAGTGATATCAGGTTCATTGGTTTTCTAAGTGTGCCTGTATTTGGTAATTTATAATAAACACAGTGAAAACAGAAAATATGTTACAGTACAAACAAAAAATATGAGAAAGCTGATAGTACTAAATAGTAATAATTTTAGAAAATTTTGTGTTTTTATAAAGATTCGGCAACAGCTTGGGTAAGAATTGTACAGACTGCCTTAACCTTCATATAGATCCTCTTTAAAATACCTTAGGACAAAAGGATATTCACAACTACTAATTTGTTTTTGAAAGACCTTGCAATAGCTATTTTGGAAATTCAGATTATAATAAGTCAATATACAATCTTTTGCCATAATAGATTAACAAATAATTCAGAAAACATTTATAAACTACTAAATATTTATATGCATAATTTAAGAGCAAAATAATAATTAAGAACTGTGAATTTTTGCAGTTCATAAGACCAGAGAACTGAATTAATGCTTGCTTAATTTATATGATTTCTTACACTGTTCATTTCAGCCTGGTTAATATTCTGACTAGTGAGCAGTTAGCACTGTGCACTCCAAATATTGCTAGGTTTTGGGTTGGTTTTTTTTTTGTTTCCTCTATTAAACTTAAGCATTTGAAATGATTATTAACAAACAAGAGACTTCATCTGTCTCTTAGTTTTGTACTAAAAATGATGATAAGATTAAAATATCTCTACTACAGCCATTCAGCCTGCTCCACCATTTATCCGCTTCCTTCCCTATAGTTCTGCACCTGACTAGTGCGGATTATTACTTAACCATTTGAAAGATACACAAAGGTAGACGTGTTTCTTTAACAGGCAATAGCTTCCTATATGTACCAGGGCTAAATGTGCATTCATATAAGTGAGTCTCTTTTGTGTCACGCTTGCAATGTGGAGGGTTAAACGGCTGGAAACCTGACTGTGCTTCTGTCTGCATCACGCTGTGTTAGTGACACCGATGAAGGAATGGGCCCCTCATACTTCTGCTGTTCTGGGAACATTTACCATCACAGGACTCTTCCATCTTAGCTCAACTTAATATTTAGCTCAACTAAAAATATTTCTATTTCCAGGACTCAAGAAAATTCGTGAATGTCCTAGCTTTGATATTAGTTTTCAAAATAGGCGTGTTGGGATTTTTTTTCCTTTTTTGTAACCAATAGAAGATTTCTTAAACTTCTTCCTACGCAAGTAGCAGTCATGCAACCTTTTTTTCCCCTACCTATTGTCACATGGATTTGTGCCACAATATATATAATTTACAAGTTTTTAATTACTTTTTATAAACTTTCAAGACAAAATATTTTTCTTCTGTAGGTCACTCACTTTTCTCACTGACTTGTTTCACAGATAAAATAGTACAAACAGTGTTTTGACAAGAACAATCTTGGGCAACTATGCATTAGCAACTTCTAAAGTATCAGCTTGAAGAGGTAAGCAATATAGTAACACAACAAAGCAGGAATATTTCATGTAATCAGTTCTCATGAAAGCAAATTATCTGAGATTAGTACTGCCTTCAGGAACAAGATTTTTTATGATGCAGCATCTTGTGCTTTTTGTGCGGAGAATGGCATTTTGAATAGCAGGCCAAAGCTTTACTATGCTTTATCAATTTGCGATCAAAGAAGATACCTTTTCTAACATGTCTTATTATCCTAAAAAGGGTGGCAAATTATAAGCCACTCTTTCCTATTCCTCCAAGATGAGTCACATTAGAAAAGAACTGTGCAAGCCCAACATACATCAAAGGCTAAAGCAGAGAACTGAAACATATGAGACTATGAAAATTGCAAGCTGATACATCTGAAGCAAGAAGGGGGAAAATATTTTTTTTTAATAATCTTTGAAAGCCTAACTGTGGCACAAGAGCTTATAAGACTCTTGATTTTCCCAGTCAGAGATGCAGAACATTAGCGCTCCTAGGGCATCAAGCTAATGTTCAGCAGGCCTCTAGTTTTCTTGAAGATGCTCTATACAATTGTGTATCTTTTAGTCCGCTTTGCTTTTACTCCATGTAAATCTTTAATGAATACTATGTTTTTCCTTGAAAACATAATTAATCATTTCTATACTTTACTGCAAGGATTACACAGTCATGGACTTTGATAAAAATGACCAGGGGAAAGTTAGGTAAAGGAGAAAGTGGAGTCTCAGATACAGACTGTTATAAATCATGAATAAAAAGGGATGTACTACTCATTACAAATGCTTCTTGAAACTAGTAATAAAATAATCTTCTTTACGGAAATGAGAATAAAAAAGAAGGGCAGATGTCATTTTCAGGAAAATAATTGATTGGTGAGATGAGAGAAGAGAAACAGGAAAAAACAACATCTACAGGAAATCAACTGTTAATAAATATCAAAAACTGCAGTCAAGTGACAAGATAAGCTGCAGCATATGTTCCTTCAGCTACAAAATGGAAATCATTTTCTATAGAAGAGATGCTGATAAGCCTGCCTCCTCCCCGAAAGGCAATCATTTTACATTTTATATTATTTGAAAAGAGCCTGATTATTTTCCTTTGAATGAAAAGAGATGATTCACATTTACCTGTCAACAGAATTTTCAATTCATCTGTTTCGCCTGCATATTTAAAGGCATATAACCCAACCATAGCATTCTAGGGGGGAACTTCAGTGAGATGTAAATAAATAATAATGCACAGCCACAAATATTGCTTTACCTTCATCCTGTTCAAATTACTGAAAACTAAAACCCCAAGAGTCTATTAAATTTGCTTTTTTCTTTTTTTTCCTGGTAACAGATAACACATATTTGCAGCGTTCACAAGGTTAGAGAAGGTAACCCCCCCCACACCCCGCAAATAATACACTATGGAAGGCACCATACAAAAACGACTGGGATGTCATTTGAAGGCTAGATTTAAAAGGAAAGTTTATGTCTCAGATATGTTTTGCAGTTCTCTAAACAAGGCTGGTGCAGTAGTGCTTGCATAGAGTCTGACAGGAGGCAGGGAGAACAAGTAGCGACAGTAAAGGATTAAATGGGCATCCGGTTTTCATTATCAATGGATTAGTGTTCAAACCTCTCTTTTATTAAGCAGGAAAGCTGGAAAGTGGAGTCTGATAAGGAGTTGAAAGGTTTGTGAAATGTTAATATCTTGACAATATTTCAATAATCCTTCTCATGATGTCCTGATGCTACTGCTTCTTGTCATATTTTAAGTCTACTAAGAACAGACAGAGATAACAAATGCAAATGAGGGGTTGAATTTTTTGTTCTCAAAGTGCCTGTAAGTCAGTCACTGAAAGAAAAGGGGATTCACTTTTTCCCATCACATGGGTCAAAGCCAACACAGTTTCTGTAGCAGGCCGAATATCCCTAAAAAAAGACTTAGGAAGGACAAAACTGATTCCAGTGATTAGGTGTAGATTTTACATAAGAGTTTTTAAAAGAAGAATTCCTCTGCCTTATCAGTGGGGTTCCAGTAAGGGTCATGTATCAGCAGTGCTGTCCTTCTGCAAGGAGGTCTTGATAGAGCACTTCCTTAATGGATGACTTGCTCTTCTCCCTATCTGCCAGACATTCACACTCTTTCACCTTTCTTATTCTTCCACCACTGCTGCCCCAGGCAGCTGGAGGGTTCCTCTGCAGACTCATGTCACCCAAATTCTACCTGCATATAGGATTTTCCTAGTGAGCACAGACACACTTAAGGATCTGTCAAGAGAACATACAATTTACACCCGACAGAATTTGAGTGGAGCAAATTACCCTCTGGTTTCCTTCTGTTAAAGTTAAGACAAGATCACAACATATGTAGAAAACCACAGTGGACAACAAAAATGAGAATAAGATAGTAACTCATGAACGTGAGTCTGAAGAAACTTGTTCCTTTTTCCAAATGTGATTAATTCATATAATAAAAAATAATGAAACACAGAGCCTAAATGATTTTACTTACTGAAGCTAGGCACCTGGACTGACAAGACTTGCAAAGTGATTTTCTGGATAACACCAAAATAGTCCTGATATAAACAGTAATTTAGAGTACTCAGTAATAACAAGTCCATAGCAAATAAATAACATATTTATTAAGTAATTATGCAATATCTACTTCATTTGTAGAGCCTTAGAAAGAAAGTTACCTAAAATACAAAATAGAAACCTTTTTGTAGTCAGATTTGTGTCATGTTTTACTGATTACATTTTTTATTCATGGACACTGACTCTAGAGTGATATAAGGACAGTCCTCAGAAAATTAAGTCCTTTTCTAAACCTAAAAATGCTTTTCAGATATTGACAAGTATAATAACTATTTAATATATCAGTGAATTTTAAAGTACTTAACCATGTGTCATTATTTTAAGAAAATCTAGGTATCACTAATGTTAAATATTTTTCAAAGTTAATGTTTAAATGTTCCAGGCCGGGCCATGTGAAAATTAAAGTATTAGGCAAGAGAAGATGCTGAATTTCAAATGTTTGTAGCCAGCATCTCATTGTGATCACAAATAATTGTGCGGATTTCTGTGAATAAGTCAGCAGAGCAACTGTAGAATCAGCTACTTGATGCTTCTTTTTAAATTCAGCAAAACTCTGAAACATCTCCTTTCCTCATCTTATATCCATCTTTATTCTCCAGCAAGTTTCAGCTTTTGAAACAAAATTCATAATTATGCTAATGGAGACTTTCTTTCCTGGCACAGGGAATTTGAAGTACTTTTAGCAGTGATTTTCTGATTGAATCTGCAACTTGTGCCACTGTCACTCCCATGTTTTCACTCTGCTCTGTGTGTGATGATTTTGTCTCCATTGAGATGACCCACAATCACTAATACAATGCTTTAAAAGAGGTTAATTGAATAGGGAAGTCATCATTGTAATTATTCCAGACGATACCAGCACTACAGGGCTTTTCAAGTGAATTTAATTTCAGAAATATAAAGACACTGTTTTATCACTCCATTCATAAAATATTAAGGTTTCCTACCCTATGGCCAGAAGTGCTTTAAGTCTGTCTTAGGGCACATTTCTCAAACATACATATAGAATACAACCAGATACAATATAGCATAATAATCAGCTGTTCATTCTCACTGGAAAACAGCCTCTCTGCACAGTGGATCAAGTTAAATTTCAGGATGTAAAAAATAATGGACCCACACTCTATGTCTTGTGCTGTATTCAATTGCATCAATTTTCCACCGAGGAAGGAGAAGCAAAATCAGGGAAGATACTCTCTGTGGATGGAAAGCTTTTCTACCCTTAGTCAAAAATCACATTACAGTGATGAGTTCTGGCCTTGTTCTATATAAATGCAAAGAGAACAAAAAAAATTCTTTCCAACTTGGGTTCTCTTAGTTCTCTGACTAGTCCTATTGTTGCTCTCGGAGTTTTGCAGTTCTCTCTGCAAGTTTTCTCTATTCATATTCTATAGCACTTGTCTCAAATAAAAGCTCATTCATCTAAATCTCTCTATAGATTCATGTGTGACCCAAGACAAAACACTTCTCTTTCTTATACCTGCATATCTACTCTCTGGAACAGAGTGGGAAAAAAAAAATCACAGCTCCTTCATTCTGCGTGTTCTGCTTCAAAAGTTGCCGTGCTTGAACAGGAAGAGATGACATCTCACATTTCTGCCTATTTTTGCTTCTGCTACTCCAAAAGGAAGAAAATCAAATGTTTCTGTTCTGCATGACTGTACAGCAGTGTGCAGCTGACTCAAATAAGTGATGCACAATGGAATTGCATCTAATTTTTCATTTTCACATAGTAGTAACAGATACTCTGAATGTTCTGATTTTCTTCTCATATGCCATGTATTTTAAGCCTCAGAACCTGGGGAAAATATGGTTGCATTAATTGTGGTTAATCTTACTTAAAAGTAACATCCAAAGAGCTCAGCAAGCACAGGGGAGAGTTTGTGCACCAGTCTGGTTTGGGCTCTGCTTCAGGGATAGTCTAGAAATTTCTCTAGGAACATTAGGCAGCCTGGAAAGGGTGACTGGGACAGTTTTGCTCTGGATAAGCTCTAGCACTTCATCTCTCAAGTGCTCCTCCCAAGTGCTCCTCCCAATAAAAGTGAATTTCAGATTTAGTTTGCAGCCAACTCTTGCCAAGGAAGGAACTAGATGTCTTTTACCTCGTGCATTGGCATAGTCACTGCCACAGAATCATAGAATATCCTGAACTGGAAGAGACCCATAAGGATCATCAAAGTTCAACTCCTGGCTCTGCAGAAGACAATTCCAAGAACAACAACACCATGTACCATTCCAAGAACAACAACACCGTGTACAAAAACTCATTGAACACTTCCAAGCTGGTGCTGTGTCCCCTTCCCCGTTTGTGAGGTGATAATCCTCATCCTAATCTAACTTCTCCAATGCCTTTTGCCATTAATGGGTTTAAACCCCCTATTCCTATTGTTTCCTACAGTTTTGGCCATCTTCAACCCCAGTGGAGGTCTCTTCACATCAATTTTCTTCCTACAGTGGTTAGCAATGTCTCCTTATTCTTTTCCCATTCATCTGACTTCTACTGGGGACATGCACCTTCCTTTTTGTGTTCAAAAAGAGATCCCTGCTCAACTAAACCAGCCTTCTGCCTTATCTGCTTAATTTCCAATGTTTTAGAATTGCCTGTTTTGGAAATGCTGTGACTTTTGGAGGTGGAGTTTAAATAGTGCTAGTGCCCATCAGCACTGATGGGCACTAGCATGTCCAAAAGCATTTTCCCAGGGGATCTCACCCACTGATTCCCTGAGCAGCCTGAATTCTGCTTCCCTCATGTCGAAAACTGAGGGTTTTCTGTCACTTTCGCTCCTGTTAGCAGAGATTTTATACTTGATTGCCTCATGATCACCATGGCTAAGAGAGCCACCAATCGCTACACCACTCATTAAACCTTCTTTGTTAACAAGTAACAAATCAAGGACGTCTTTCCTAGTCAGCTGCCTTAGTACCTTTACCATGAAGTTGTCATCCCACTGGATTGTGTGAAGAAGGGTCTGTTGACCTCAGGATGCATCAAGTCCACACTAAGCAACAATGCGGATGTGCCCCAGGGCATGACTTTGGGACCCTTTCTGAGGGTCAGTGATTTAAGGGAAGATAGAATCCACCAGCTAAAATGGAAAAGAGCACTCTTTACTTAAAGACTGGACAATGTTGTGAGGAAAGGTTTAGACTGGTGAGACAAGGGAGGGTGATTATGACTCAAAATCAAATGCAAACAAGAGCAGAGAGGTTGGATGGGGAAGAGCACAGGATGGTGGGAGCAAAGGAGGCCTCAGGACTAATGAAACAGGGCAAAGGGACACTTAAGTGCATTCACATCAATGCTCTCAGCCTGAGAAACAAAGTGGGAGGTTCTAGAAATGTATGTGCAACCAGAAAACACTGGCAAAGTTGCAATGGTAGATGTGATGGCTTAGCTTCCACAGCCAGAGTGAGCGATGGGTATATGCGAGCTCCTCAGGAAAGACAGGAAGTGAAGACAAGGATGGGAGATGCCTTTGATGTAAAGTGACAATTGAGATGTGTGCAGCCCATCTATGGGACAGGCAGCAGGCTCACTGGGAGTTTAGGATTCAAGGCTTGATAATAGATGTGCCACTCTCCACTGTGGCAGGAGTGTGCTACCGACCATTCATCAGTTAGCAATATGGACAACACCTTCCTGAAATAACAAACACGTGTTCTCACATAGGCCTTATGGCCCCTGGTCAAAGGGCAAATAACAGGACACAGCAGTCAAGATTTCTCAAGGGTCCTGAGCATAACCTTGCGAAAAACTCTGAATGAATCCACCAGGGAAAATGAACAGTTGGATCTGCTATCCTATCACAGGAAGGAAAAGGCTGGACATGTGACACTCAATGGTAGATGTGATGGCTTAGCTTCTACAGCCAGAGTGAGCAATGGGTACATGCGAGCTCGTCTGGTTGTATTACTAGCATGTGCAAGATCTGGAACCAAAATGAGAAAGAGTAACAAAGTACAGGGCATCAAATAAGCAGATTTGTCTCTTTTGGCTCATTACCAAAGTAGATTTTGGCAGATTTGATAAATGGGCATCCAGGGTAGATAGCACTGAAAAGCAGTCACTAAGGAAAGCAGGCAGGCCTTTAAGGAGAGCACCACCAAGTGTCAGAACAGTCCACCATGGTATCTAGAGAGACAAGCAGGCATACTGGAAGCTAGGCTGACTAAACAAGGAATTTATGACAAAGCTCCAAGGTAAAAAAGACAGCATAGAGGAGCTGGAAGAAGGGAAAATCTAGAAAGGAGGAATTTAGAAACAATGCAAATATGAAGGTTTGATGCTAGGAAGACTAAAGTTCAACTAGGTTGAGAAATGTCACATTAACATCAAGGCAAATAAGAAATTCCACAGTTGCAGAAAGGGACTGCAGAAAGGAACAAGGATGTGCTGAATGGGAGAGGTGATTTACTGACAATAGACAGAGCTGAGGTTGAGGTGTTCTGTGCCTTCTTTCCTTCCTTTGGCCTGACTTCACCAGCAGAGTCTCCCAAACCTCCATGCTTAAGTAGAAGTGTTCAAAGTGGGAAATGGCTAATAGTGGATGAGGCTGATTTGGGGACTGCTTGCAAGAATTTCACAGACCTGTTTGATCTCGGTCTGATAACCTGTAACCCAAAATGTTATTGTATTCCATACCCATTTGCACCCAAAAATTGTCACTGTCTCTTTTAGACCCTGTAGCTAGAAATGAATCACAGGGGCAAGCAGGTGCTGATCAAAGTCAGGCTGCACATGCAGACCTCTCTCTTCCCTCTGGCTTTACTGGCAACTTTATGAACTGAGAAGCTGCATTTCACAATCAAAAATTGTTGTAGGATGAATTTTGCAACACCTAATGACTTTGCAGAGTCAGAGCAAGTCTGGGATCAGGCCACCATATATCAGTGCTTAAGAACCCATTTTTTCCTCCCACATTAGAGCAAGACCCAAGGCAGCAGCACCAATGCCAGAGAGTCCAGCTGGTGGCAGGAGGCAGTAGCGAGTGGTATCTGTAACCCCACACAGGCTGGCAATTCCCATATGCCACTAGAAAAGCTTTGTAAGATCCCACCTTCCTGTTTTTATATGTTCTAGGGGGAAGGTTGAGCTGAGGGGGGTGTGCCCACCATTGCCCTTTTGTCTCTCTACACACAGCTGTCTGTGGAAGGCACCATCTTTGGGAGATGTTTCTCCACCATTCTGAATTTCTCTGTGTTCCTGGGGAGTCACTGAAATTTCAGCAACTTTGAAAGTAGTGGCTATTACTGCTATTTTTTGCCTATTGCTATTTTGTTTTTTTCATCTAACTGGTATTTTTTAAAAATTATATCTAGTTGTATTACTTTATTCTTATTGGTGGAAAGGATTTGGTTAAACTGGGGTTTAACCAGTTAAACTGATTAAAAGGGGAGGTAATTAATTTTAGAGTGTTCACCCCTTAAAATTGTTTCACACCTAGACAATATGTTAAGACACAATTGAGGTGGTATCTTTGGCAAGGCCATTCTCTGTCACCTCTTGACTGGTGTAGGATCTCCAGTGACTTCACAAACTCAAATATTATATGCATTTTGTACAAAGTTCAGAGAGAACAAATGGAAAAACTGTAGACAGCAGTTGACTTCACTTTTGGAGCCACATTTTAGGACTTAAAAAGGACAAGACAGATTTAATATGGATTTTTACACTGCCTCTGGTGATACAATGACTGGATCTCTGGACATACATGTCATTTGCCTTGATTTCATCAAGTTAGATACAAGTTAGGAGATCAGATCTGGAGGTGATGACAAGCAGTAAATAGCCAGCTAGGTGGTGGAGCTCACAGGGACAGGGTTAACTGGGCTGTGCTCTGCCTGGAGGCTGTTGGTAACTGGTGCAGTCCCAGGTCTACCCTGGGACTGTTCTGTTAAACATCTCTCTCAGTAACCTGGAGGAGAGAATGGAGAGCACACATTAGGTTTGCTCATGACAGTAAGAGGGAAACATTTGACACACTTGAGAGCCAGGCTTTCTGTTGACCTGGGTAGATGAAAAGAAGTTGCTGCAAGTGAAATTCAGCTCCGAGGTCGGGTGTAAAACTACAACAGTCCGATTGGGAAGAGAAACAGTTTTGGGGAGATGTCCCAGAACCTTTCTGGACAGCAAGCTGAGCAGGAGCCAGCTGTTCCACAGCCAGCAGGGATAGCGGCACTTGAGGTCGTGTGGGCTGGGGTACAGCACAGAGGAATCACCCTTTATTCAGTGCTTGTTGTGTCACATGTAGATACAGTCTTCATTTTTGTGCTTCTGATGCAAGATAAATGTAGATAAACCAGAGTTAAATCAGCAGAAGCCACCAAGGTGGGGCAGAAGCCCTAGCCATGCAAGGAGAGACTGCCGTGCTGGGCCTTCTTATTGGGAAAAGGGACAGTTTTTGGGGTGCCCAGTGGCATCTTGAGTATCACTGGAAGGGGGCGGAGGAGATGCAGATGGTCTCTCCACGGTGGCTCGTGCAAAGAGGGTGGAAGGCAGTGACACAAGCTGGAGTCCAGCTCAGGCTGGAGGTAAGGAGCAGATTTTTGCCAGAAGCTGCACGAGGCTGGGCTGTCTCTGACTTTGGGGAGTTTCATGCCTCAACTGGGTGAAGTGTTGAGCATCTTGATCTGAGCCCAGAGCCGGCTCTTCTCAGGACAAGAGGTTGGACTAGGGACCTAGATCTCTTCTAGCCTGATTTATTCTAGGATTTAAGCTATCAAGTCTCAAAAATAAGTCACATTTATTTAACTGAAGTTGAAACTTCAATTCTTAAAATAGGAGAATACTTTTACACCCTAAAAGATGTGATTTTTTTTCCAGGGAACATGTCCAATAATAATCTAACTGAAAACAGAAATATTTGCTTATGAGATTTCTAGTTGAGATTTTATTATCAATAGAAAAAAAATCTGGAAATTAAATGCTGCAGGGATTTATTTTTTCTTTAGCCTAATGCTTGAGCACGGATATCCAGTGGATTTGTCCTGTTTGTATTTATCTCCTTATCAATAGGAAGTGACAGAATGCATACTTTCCTCAAACAGGCTATATTGCAGAGACCAGATGTGTGTAAAACCTGATTAAATTTGTACAATGCCAGTATTCAGTCTTTTAAAGTAAAACATGGTTGACTGTTTTTTCAAAATGTGAGGACATTTTTAAGGCTGTGATGTTCCAGCTGCTGAGTGACAAAGATAATGACAAAAGCTTTTCCCAAATGAAAGCCAGGAGCAGTGAGCAGTTACTGTACATGCATTTAATAACCTGACTCAAGGCATTTAACATTCCCATAGGACTTCCTAGGATTTGTAGTAAGCTATCCTCTCTTTCACATGATTTGGGAATAGTAGTAGCAGACAGTCAAAGCCTAATAGTTGTGCAGTTAATGAGGTTGTATTTTCAAAAGGTATTTAGGTACCTAAACAAGCAGATAAATAAATATCTAACAAAATTTTCAGCATGGTGATATGTTAGGCACAGTCAAAGCACAGAAGTCAAGCGCCTTAGCAGATAAAATAGCTTCAAATATCTTAGGGTCATGGAGGGAACTTAAATACTCTAGCACTGTTCTTTCTGTAAGTAAATT
Organism: Ammospiza nelsoni; assembly: GCF_027579445.1. Taxonomy (NCBI): domain Eukaryota; kingdom Metazoa; phylum Chordata; class Aves; order Passeriformes; family Passerellidae; genus Ammospiza; species Ammospiza nelsoni. The sequence continues at coordinate 40,419,253 of NC_080669.1, read as the reverse complement.
GCAGATACCCAAACACAAGAATGAAATCCTGTATTTGTATGTAGGTGTAGTTCTGTGATGGTTTAGGAGTGGCACTACCCGATTTACTGTCCCCTTCCCACCAGACTCTCCCAGAGCAGACACTGCTCACTTGCTCCCCCTGCCTTCCTCCCACTTCCTGTTCTGTGGATGGATTTGGGAATATGAGGCACAAAACATAAAAATCACATGTTAAGAACAATTTACTGGAAACAGTGATGGGGTAAGAAAATTACCAGTAGCACCAACAGTATTAATAATTAAAGTGTACAAAAAGAGACAATGATTCACATGCAAAAATGCTCACTGCAGAGCCTAACCAACCTGACTGCTGCCACGTTTTCCCAGCTGGAGATGACATGCCTCCTACTCCAAAAGTGAGTGATAGAATCCCCTTCTCTCGCCCTTGACAATGGTATAAGATGGCCTCGAATATCACCAGGGTCCTGGCTATGCCCACACTTCCCCAAGCTCTTCCCCATCATGGCTACTGCAGGAAATGGAGCTGTCCTTGGCTGAAGCCAGGACAAGAACTCTCCCACAAGGCTTTGGTGGCAGTGACTTTCCAGAAAGCCAGTGCTCCTGCTGATTTAATTCTTAACTCCAATACCTTCTCTATAATATCTGTGAATCTTTGCTTCTAATGTCTTTGCTCATCACAACCTAATTCTTATTGTCTGGTGTAGAATTTTGTGGTAGCCTGCTAATAATTTGTTGCATACAGAGTGGCTAAAGAGAAAATCATGCTCATCAACAGTTTCACAATGGCTGCTGCAATGTGAAAGATACACACTCAAGGCAAAATCAAACATGGATTTTTAGGAAAAAAATGTAGACCTGAGTGTTTAAATCCTATTTATGTCACATTTTATACAAATTTAAATCTAAATTATTATATTCATATATAAAATAATGTTTGTTAATTTTTGATTGCGACTGGCAGTGCTAAAAAGCAATCAAAAACTCACTAATTTGTACTTAAATTTGTTTATTATTTTTGTGTCAGAAAAATGATACTGAAAGCAGCATTTGCAGAAACTAAACTTTAATACTTCCTTTTATTCATGGACTGCTTCTTCTTGCTGTTTTGTAAAGTACTGTGTGAAAAGTGGAATGGTGACACTGTGAATAAAGGAGGGGTCTCTTCATACAAACTTTCCTACTCTGTTCTCCACTGGGATGCAAATTCCTCCAGGCAGCAACAGGCATGTACTATACAAGTGGAGAATCAAGATTCGTGTATCTGCTCATTTTTCATTTTTAGTGCTTGTATGTCTGCAAAAGACAAATTGTTATGGTTTTGCAGGCTGGAAAGAAGTTCAACCCTCAATTTATCTCATTCATACATGGTAGCTAAGCAGATTATACAGCGATTAAAAAGTGCTATAGTTCAATGGCACCCTATTTTTCAATATGGAGTGTCATGTATCCTAGCCCTTATACCATATGCAAAATGATCTAAGATATTTGGAAAGCTAAAAGTTGTAGAAATAGTAGTAGTTTGTTAGAGAAAAGGAAGGAAAATATAGTGTGATCTTACCCTATAAGGATAAATCCTTTCCAGGATAAAATTGAAATATTTTATCCTGGAAGGACCACTGATAGCATTGAAGACTTAGTGCTGTGAGGAAAACTGCCTTCCCATCAGCTGTCATGCATATAGCAACAAAATGAAAGATGGAGTCTTGTCTATTGCAGAAAACTGGCAAATAGCAAGGACCAAATGTGGCCAGGAGAGATAAGAAATAGGAATGATTTTATAGAGACCATGGTAGTTATGTCCAAAAATGTTTGTCCTTTTAAACACATTGGACTGGACCCAGAAGTAAAATCTGTTTCTTAACTAATGAGTCCAGAGAAGGGTCATAAAGATCAGAGAGCAGGAGCTCTCTGATGAAGCCAGTCATCTCTGATGAAGCCAGTCTGGAAGTGTTTGGGTTGTTCAGCTAGAGAAAACTCTGAGGGGCCTTATGGCAGGCTTCCAGTATATGAAGGGACCTACAGAAAGGCCACAGAAGGACATTTTACATGGGCATGTAGTAATGGGGAATGGCTTTAAGTTGAAAGAGGGAACAACAAGATTAGGCACTAGGGAGAAATTCTCTACTGTGAGGGTGTTGAGGTGCTAGAACAGATTTCCCAGGGAAGCAGCAGAGGCCAAACCCCTGGAAGTAGTCAAGGTCAATCAGGCTGAATGGAGCTTTAAGCAATCTATCAAGTGGAACATGTCCCTGCCCCATGGCACAGGGCTTGGAACTAGACAATGTTTAAGTAGAATTCTATTTCCATTAAAAACTGTGTAAGAAGAAGCAGAAGTATGTGTTCTGAGTGCAGGAAGTGGAGGCCTGATGGGATGGTGGCAGTTTGAAACTCTTGCTTATAAAATCAAAAGGAAAGTTAAGAGAAAAATTGTGTTGGAGATATGAGTCTACTGCCAAAACTGGAAAAAGATGCTGATTCAGCAAAACAAGTTAGTGTATCTTAAGTCAACAAATGCAGCCCAAAGAACACATTAATTATGGCATTTACATGCATTTACATGAAAATGGAGCAAACTATGTGCTGAGGATTAGCACATTTATAAGTAGAGCGCAGAGACTAAGGGCGTTAGGCAACTGGCAGATTTTCAATGCCTTTTTTTTTTCATTTGTTTTGGCTTATGATTTATCTCCTGAAAAGCTCTTCTTAAGAAGGCCTTCAAAATTAATTAGTGTTCTACAAAATGATGGTGATAATCTATAGAAAACTAACACCATTTAGAGACTAATACTGCTGTATTACTTAGGTTCCTCAAGTAAAACAATGCAATTAGACATTTAGATAATTTGGCACTTCATTCTGTAGGGCTATTCAAAGTACAGAGGGCTATATTTTATTGTTAGTCTTGTTCTCACCTACCAAGATATCAACAAGTACATTTCAGCACTTAATGAGAAATAGGAATAAAATATAATTGACCAAATGCATGGTCTTTACTCTGTAAGAAAAAAAAAAAACCTTACTAATATTTGTAAGGGCTTCATGGTTTACATGAAGTTGCTAACTTTTGATGAATAGAAGCAAATTTTTGGCTTACATATTTTGCTTTAGATGCTAAAAAGGTACATAAATACTTTAAAAAATACAAAGTGCCAGAAAAAGTACATTACATATTGCATGTAGGGATTTTAAGGTGTGTAGTTGAAATAGAAAAATAGGTTTCAATAGACACCACCAACAACTTACAGCAACAGCTCTTTAAGGAATGCATTTTACTATAAGAAAAATTATTCAGTAGGCAATGATCTGTTAAAATAGGGTGCTCCTGATAAACTGTATGAAATTTTCAGCACACGCATACATAGACATAGACATTATACATATACATAGACATTATACATATCCATATCCATATCCATATCCATATACATATACATATACACATAGAGATACATATACATGTGCTATAGTGTTTCCTCTGAATATTAATCTCTAGTGTGCATTACGTCCCTGTATTTTTTACCTTTTGGAGAATATATGGAACTATTGCTCTGTGAAATCATACCCCAGATTTCAGACCATTCACTTCAAAGAAGGAAACAGCCTATCATCACCCCAGAGGTTCTTGTTTCTATGAAGAACTTCAAGGGAAGTAACTTCATAACTCAGTAAAAGGAAGTCAAGGCCCTTCAAGTTGAAGAAAAATGGCAATATTTACTACAAATAGGTTTTCAGATCATTTTTTCATATTTAGAATGGGCAGCAAGAAATAAAAAGTGTGTATTTTCCTCACAGTGTTAGGATTTGAAAAATAGGCTTTGAAAAATGTCTGGAAACATTGCTTCCTTTCTATTGAAAAATAGTGAAAACATCATTAGAAATACATTTCTGGAGGGTGCTAGGCTATCACCTGGCCAGTAATGTCTAAATAGATATAGGTGAATTGCAAAGATTATTTCATGCTAGACTTCAGCCAAAGAAACGTCAATTTTAACTGCATCTTGTTCTGCATGGAAAAGACTCTTAGAAGAGAATTTTATTTTCCTATTTACTTTTGCAATAAAGATTTGCTGAAAAGGATAGGGCATATAATCTGACCTAACAGTCTTGGTTTTATTTTAAAGACCAAGCAAGCTGCTGTAGAATAAACTTTAAAATTGATAGTGTTTTTACAAATACATGAAATACAGTTATTGAAAGACACAAATTAATTTGAAGTAGTTTTCTATATCTCTGAGGATGGTAATTTAGTCTAATGGGAATTTAATAACTCATATTTAACACATTACTAATCTGCTGTTTTGCTTACAGTAAACAAGAATTACTGAGATTATAAATGACTTATTTAAAAGGAAATATTGAATTCCATGAGAAACCTGTTTTAGCTGAAAAAGAGCAGGTAGAAGCAGTTAGTCAACAGTTCTCAAATTATTTCAGTTTTTGTTTTTGTGTCTTGTACATAAGTAAACACAGTTAATTAAGGCATCCTCCCTCCCTGTCTGTCATACCACAGCTGTAAAAGCAAGATTACTGCATTAAGTCATAGCTCTGAGCTAGGTCCAGCGCAGTGCAGTGCTGCATCAAGAGGCAATTTAGACAATTTTTGGGAGGCATCTGTGCAAGACAGTGTGTTTTGTCTCTTGAAAATGAGAAAAAAAAACCCTCTGGGAACTGTAAAGTCCTACAATTTTTGATTCCTGTATCCCCCCTGTGTTTTTTAGGTTTAAAGCCCCAGTGTATGAGTCTCTAATCAGATTACTGTCAGTAGGTGGTGGTCCACTGATAGACATGGGGAACTTCTCGCGCCTACCTTGTTAAGATAAAGACACAGTCTGATATTATGTAGGCAAAAGACATTATTCTTGACATGCATGGAACTATACACAACACTTCCATAAATGAGAGTTGTCTGTGTGGTAAAGAATTGATGTTTATATTTCACCTTCAGGCATCGTAATTTTTATTTTGCATAACAAGTACATAGCTATAAAAAAAAGAGAAGTTCAGGCAGGTTAGTATAGTAACCCGTATGTTAATTCACTACTTTGTGCAGCTAGTCATCAGTCTCAATGATTTCCCCATGAGCTTTCTCAGTATCATGCCAATACAGAAACATGTCTTTGCAGAATCACAGCATTTGCTTAATTTTTTTCTTGTTTTTTGCACTCTTGATTTTTCAATACTGATTGTTTAATTGTCATTTTTTTAATACCATGATTGCAAATTCAAATTTAGTAACTGAAGGAATTGATTAATGCATTATTATTTTATTTTCTCTGGGCAAAAATTTAGTCACAGCATTTAGGCATTTTTCTGAGTAGAAGTGTGCATAGGAGCATGTTGTTACTGAGAAATTGGACATAAATATACCTTAAGACTTTTTGCTTTTGAGTTGGATATGTTTGAACAGCTACGTATATCTCTGCTTTGGGAGATTGACAACAGGGAGTCTGCATCATGGAAAGAACCTGTGAAGGGCACACTGGATAAAGGCTGGGAGTCTGAGCCCAACTTGTGAGATACATATTTGTTATTCCTATTCATATAGAGACACACAGTCCAGCTTAAAACCTATTGTACCAAATATAATATCTGCTTCTTCAAAAGCAACATCTGTCCTGAAGGAATAAGGCACTGCCCACCATGCTTATAGCTTCTGAGGCAATGATTAAAAGCTGCTGAACTTCACAATTTCTATTAATTTTGTTGAAGCTACATCTGTAATGGTATAATACACCTTGAGTAATAGTAATGACTTAAATAATGAATTACAGACTTTTAAAAACTGAAATATGTAAAAGCGAGAAACAGAAGTAAAGCTAAATGAGCTATCAGGTTCTTTTATTTAAGCAATCGTGTGCTTTAATAGAACACATTAACTAGCCAACAAGCTGCTCTCACATAAGGAACAATGTGAGAGCTATGAAAGCCTATGAAAGGCCTTTAAAGTGAATTCTAATTACAGTTCAAAGGGACAAACAGGAAGTGTGAAAGTGATCAGAACTGACAACATCAAACATGCACTACTCTTTTTTTTAACTTCATGTCATCTCTATCTAGTGAATAGTCCAAAATAAGATTCTATGGTAAGAGTTGCTTTTTCAGATAAGCAGTGCTGAGTTGATATATTCTTGACTCCTAAGCATAAAAATCAGATATACTTTGGATCTTATAAATCAATAACAATAAATACACAGTTTTCAAGCTCAGGTATCAGTATCAGGATTAGGAAAAAAACCACCAAAACTCCAGAGATAATTCAGGAGCAGGTCGTGCACCGTAATAGCAGCTCTTTTTGGACTTAAAAATATGATCTGAAAATGTATTTCTTATGTGAGATTTCTGTGTATGTTTGCAATGTGAACTTCTGAAGTGCATCTGCATAGGAGAATTCTTAGAACTTGAGCTCTGAAATAGCTAATCCTCTTACAATTCTTACCTAAAGCTACTTTGTGGATGATGAATAACAGAATAACAACAAAAAAAACAAACAAAAAAAAAACCCAGAAAAACCCCCAAACCCACCGATGTATAAAGAAATGTTTATCATCTACTAAAAAAAATAATGGTTGAAATTGATGGTGGCTGAGAACTCTAATTTGCAATATAACTGGATTTGCAGGCACCCTGCTAAGGAGAAGAGTTTAAGATATTCCTGTTAGTTGCTGATGGACGTCATGCTTGCTCCAGCTGTCAGGAACACAGCTGTTCTGTTTCCCTTTGAGTGATCAGTTCTGCTGATGCCCTCCAGCCAGCATGTTCTTTGATAAGGTCCAACGGAGAGCTGTGAATGAGTTGAAGGCTGGGCTTCTAACAGCAAAATGCAAAAACAAATTTCACAACAAATTGCATTTTCACTGCTGCCTGATGTCACCCAATTAGAATGGGTTGAATTTGTTCTGGTACAGTGACTTGGAAAAATCACAGTGGAACAGTTTTTTTCTCATGATTGTTAAAGCTATTTCAGGGAAAGGTTGCTTTCTGCTAAAGAAGATATTGTCATAATATTCTCTGTAACTTATTGAAGCCATCTAAAATAAAGGTATTAAATCTGGACGGTTATATTTTGTATCTTCAGTTTGAAAGATATGCCATTTTGATCTGATTGTGTTGGTAGGAAGAGCAATACTAATAACAAATTATTAAAACAGTGCCTGTATTTTCCTTCTTATTTATGCAGAAACTTGTTTCTTTTCCTACTGCTTCAGAAATGCATGCAGATGAAATGCATTTACTCATGTAGATACAGATATAATGCTCCCAACAGTTTCTGAATGGGTTTTCTAAGTGGGTGGAAATCCTGAAGAAATCTTGATGTCAAGTAAAGCAGTTATCTAGATGTGTAGAGGATATTTAAGAGCTATGCACACCATTGAAGCAGTGTCAGAAGCACAAAAGAAGCTATATATGTCATATCTGAAAACTATATATTATGTTTACTGGGAAGACAGACAAAATTTGGGGGAAAAACAAGGGTTCTTCAACCTGAATATATTCTATTAACATTAAGTTCAATGCCTTTTCACCAATGTTAAAGTTTTGTAGTGTTATGATTTTTGTGGGACGAAATTTCATATTGCATAAACAAGTGCCAGTGCATTCCTTTCCAAGCAGTGTCCCTGTGTGACTATTTCTTTCTGAATATGGGATGTACCTAACTATCTGGAATTAGTTCCAATTAATGTTTTTGTCAGGGAATTCAGAATCTTAACTCTCTGGAAAGTAAGAAACATTTAGAGTATTCACCATATGTGGGGATATTTTTTTCAGGAATAAGCTTTCATCATTCAGAAAGAAATTATTTTCTCTTTTCTAAATTTTTCAAGTTTTCTGTAGTAATATTTCATGCCTTAAAACAAACTCTTTAAACAACATGTTACACACACCTTATTTTGAATACCATCCTTCCGTCTCTTTTTCCTCTCCAGTTTTTATTATTCTAAAAATACTGTTGGTTTACAAATCTGGTTACTCCTATGCTGAATGGACGGAATAAATTTTGCTTCTGAAACATTCTTATTTGACCAGTTAATAAAAACTTGGAAAAATTGTTTCTCCAGGTCAGTCTTCATATCAGTCTAATAGAGCAATGTCTTTTGAAGTTTCAAATATTGTTTCCAGGTTAGAGTAACACTCATTTGATAAAAGGGTGTCTGAAATTTTTGGAAATGTGAGTGTTTATAGAAGACAAAATTAGATAATTGCCAAAAGGCTGTGGGGCATAGTAGATACTTTATTTGCTAAGGAGTCTGTTTCAGGAATGAACGAGAGATCCCAGAAATAACATGCAATGATTAAATACCCACATGTACACCCGCATGTACAACTGCAAACTTGTATGAAAATGGTCCTGGAAAAGAGAGCAGTGTAGAAGACAGTGCATTCACAAAGGGAAGGGAAAAATTTAGAAAACTGAAATCACTAAGATAAGTAATGTTGTATGCCTGGTGGAAGGGTAAGATTGTGCTTTTTGATATCTTCTGGAGATATACTCTAAGATGACTATGTCCCAGTGCATTATTATTATATTATTACCAAGGTACATTATTTCTGCTCTCTAATGCAGTTTTCTCTAACTAGGTGCAATTGCATGTGCTAGAATTGCCTGTGAATGAATACCATCGTCCCTGATACATCCTTCTCCTTGTTAATGCCTCCCCATTCTCTTTCTCCTGCAGACACAGCCTTATAGCATACATAGTGCAGGACAGTAACAAATACTGAGTGGTGAGAGAAGCTCCTCCAAACCACCCATGAATCATCCAACATTTCCACAGACTGCCTTTCTGGAAAGTCAGTCTTGCAGGGATCATATGTCTCCACAATGTTTAGTACTGTGACCCTTAGCAGTTCTGAATCTATATGGTAAGACAACACATGACAGTAGGACAAAACATAGAGTGCTAGGTTAGTACAGCATGAAATATGATCAATAAAGTCTCTAGCAATAAAGTAAATTATTGAACCAAAGTGACTTGGTGTGGGAGCCTGGGAACACAACAGTGATAAATGTGGTAAGCACTTCATTGAATTACCTTGCTCTGTACTATTGCTCGCAATTCCATCTTATTCTACTAACTCTCCAACAATTTATCATTCTATTTTTCAGCAATTTATAAGACATTTAGCAAGGGAGCACTAGGGCTACCTAGGTGGCTTTTCCACGTTCTCAAATCACTTTGTACTCATTATTGTGCTTAGTATAAGAAATTATATTTCTTATTAGAGAAGCTCAGTTCTATAAGTTTAATATTTTCAGCAAGGCAAACATTTTTTTGAATCTCATAAATCATGTTTCAGAAATTTTGCATTGTATTCTACATAAGAGAGAGGTAATTAACCTTCTAGTTCTTAACTTTCCAATATCCTATGGAAATCCTAGAATTACAGAATCATACAATGAATGATACTGGAAGGGACTTCTGCTGAGTAATAGAAGGATGTGTAGGACCTCAGGTTGCTTGTAAAGTCAAGTTTTAAATATATATATATATGGAGAGGGAAATGTCAAAAAAAATCTACAATTGGCCTTTTCCAATGTTGGATTAACCCGTTCAAGTGTTTAAGCAGTGTCTATTGAAAAAAAAAATTCCTACATTCCAAACTCTGTCTGCTGCCTCTTCTTTTTTCGCATCTCTGAGAAGAGTTTGTCTTCATCTTCTGTAAATCCTCTCATTAAGTAGTTAGCTCTTAAAGCAGAACAAAGCCCAGGGAACTGACTTACCATTTACTGTATCTTCCCTCTAGTGTTTTTTAAAGATGTGCACTTTTCTGTTTCCAGCTTCAACGTTTTAAGGACACCATTTCCAGTGCAAATTAAAGGAAGCTATTCAAGTGACTGTGGCCCAAAAATTCCCTCCCACCGGTAAAACTCTGTCAGCATCTGCAGAGCATGCAAAGATTGTGCCAACTTACAAACTGATATATAGAGACATTTATTTCAACTTTTGTGCTAAAAACTTGAGTAGATACACAGTGCTATCAATATTGTTAAACAGAAAGCAAGCTAACTTTTCCATAATACACATATTTCACATAGACCTTCTGCTAATACTCAGCACTTTTTAGGTTTTTATTGTAATTGGTCTTTTTCTTGCTGATGACATTTATATACATCTGCTCTCTATTTCCTTAGTATTCTATGTAAACATCACATTAAATATTCATGGCATACACTATTTGAGGCTGTGCTGCCAAAGGCAAGTAGATAAGAGACAAAACTCCCAATTTCTAACATAAAACATAATGAACTACTAAAGTTAGAGAGAAAGAAAGAAAGAAAGAAAGAAAGAAAGAAAGAAAGAAAGAAAGAAAGAAAGAAAGAAAGAAAGAAAATGCCATGTTCATGAGACACACAAATTTAATAAGTAGGTAGATAGTTTTTAGTTTTCCACCTACAAAACTCGAAACATTTATATGATTTTATTTTAAGCCTTCATATACAATTTATTTCACACAGCAATATTTCAATTTATGTCTATATCTTTTATGGGTCATTTACTAGTAAAATTATGAAAACTGAATAGCATTATAGCAAAGTATGGGCATTGTCAGAGTGCAGAAAATAGTATCAGACTGTAGAGACCATGACATGCACAGGCTACTCACTATGCAAATTGCTACGCAGAAGTTCTTATAGAAAACTATATGCAAGTGCTCTACAGCTGGCAAACCTGGAGTCTCTGTTGTTGCTCACCCATGGAACAAAGTGTCTGTTTGCAAAAGCACAGCTGTTATTAAAGGCTAGCGGCAGTTCAGGGTACAGAACCACAACAAAGGTATCATTTCATATGAGTCACTCAGGACCAGGAGAGTCAGATCTGCTCTCTGCTGGAACACAGGGCCACTGTGAGCAGCTCATTGAAGCTGTCTAGTCCTCAGAGCTCTGGGCTATCAGAACAAGCCATGTCTTTATGTCTCCTACAAGGCACAGATTTTTCTGTAAGAGTTCTGATAGCTACAACTCAGTTTTTCTATGTGTACTGAATTCTGTCTATCTACCTACTGATCTACCAGACTATCTAGTGTGTGTGGTGGACCATCTGCCCAGTTTTTCTGTACAGTAATAGAAGATGTGAAACACCATAAAAGTCATGAAGACTATGAAGTTTAATAAATGCATTGCTTATCTATCCTTGGATAAATGCATAGACACAAGATCCCAAATAATAATTAAACTATATAGTTGAATTGAAGTATATTGACATAAATTCATATCCTTAGATAGCTGTGTAACACATGACAAAATGTCTATCTCAAAATACAAACACTTCATAATAAACATTCCCCACAGAGATGCATTATTGCTATGGCAAAGAGTCTTTATTGTAGGAAGTTCTTTTGTACAAGAAGAAGATGGATTTGGCACTTTAGCATGTTAAACTGCAGTTTCATTGGAGCTGTATGGTTCACAAAAGATTAATCTATCCCCTTGGAATATTCATGAATCAATAAGAATGTTCCCTAAGTCCAAGCAGTATTACTACTGTTAACTAAATGAGGTGCTTTACATTCTAATGAACCAGAACTTACTCCCCACAAAGTATGTATTTTTGTAGGTGTTTATTTATTTTTTAAGGGACAGGAGAAATGGGGTCTCTGTTTCATTCACCCTATGCTTTATCAGACACTCTGTCTTGTGTTTGTATTCAAAGGATATACCATTGCTGAAACAGTCAGGTAAAATGTTTGCTTCTACCAGAAGGAAGATCAGAATAAAAACTAAGTTTCAGCTTCCAGTGGAAATCACTGCTAATGCCAATCACATGCATATTGTTAATTATAGTGGCATACTGAAAAAAAAGGGGATTATAAACTCTGTCTCTGTGGTGTAGAGTTAGGCTGAGTAGTTTTTAAATTACTTATTCATTGATTCCCTACTTTTGTTTTCTGGAAGTCCAGTTTCCTAAAAACTGGCTTTATGCCTGCACAACTGAAAGTAATGCATCATATTAACATTAGCATGTTAATAAAATGAAAACTAATTAGAAACTCAGCAAACACAGACTAATCCAGATAGCAGCATCTCATTAACAGGGCAAGATACTTCTGTTGTTTTTTTGTCTTCTGTTCATTTCAGTTAACAATTTTTAATAAGTGTTCTTCACTCAGCTCTCCCTTTAGAAATTTATTCTAGTCTGGGTGGAAGCAGTGTGATTTATTCCACCTCTCCCTGATCAGATGAGGAATGAAAACAGGAGCAATGCATCAAAGGGTCTCCTCTCCTCATTCTAAGGGTAAGTGATGATTGCTTCACAATGTGATGAAAATTTTCACTGAGCTTTATTGTAACTGCAACAATTCTCTTGTTACACTGCACTACTATTTGTTTGTAAAATACAAGATTTGCAAGGTCAGAAAAGATCACTGTATTTAAGGGAAAGGGTTCTTGTTTACATAGCTACTTAATGCAGTGCATCCACTGGAGCCATGTTATTCCTGTCACATTGGTCCTACGTGAAGGAGCACAAAGGGTCAAAGTTATGCTAAAATGTGCCTGTTATTGTACCAGAGGTGTGGTACTAGTAGTTTTATTTGGCAAGGACCAAGGTCACTCAATCACATAAACTTCTGAGAGTCATGGAAAGAGGCAGGATGCAGTCAAGGAAAGGGGTTTGCCCTCCTTCCTACACCTCTGGCATCCGCAGAACAGTACAGAATATGTGGGAGAAGAGCTAGCAGATGATGGTAGGTGAATTTTCTGGTTAGTCGTTTAGCTCCCATCTGAATTTCAAAATGCCTTGCAACAGCAATGTAAAGTTCCGGGGAAAGGATTCCAGATAAATGAGTGCTAATTGGAGTGGCCTTCTAGTAGATATTCTACACAGTTAACCATGGGATTGCCAAGGGACAATGTGAAAAGCAGCTGTTTTCTGATACCATCTGCAAAAATGCCTATCCTACCCATTCCATGTGCTGCTATCACAGAAGAGTTACAGATTTACAGAGAATAAAACTGAAAAACTGAAATGGAAGTCTCTCCTTTCTGAATCCTGCCTGAATTGGTTACCCCCTGCTCATGTAAGTGGAGGACACAATCTGGATATGAGTGTCTTGATTTGCTATTACTGAACTGCTAAAAGAGATAGGGAAGCTGAGCAGGAGGTGGAGCTGTTTTGAAGGTTTTAATCTGGTTTCCAGGGAAACCTATTTTTCAGTTATTTGCACGTTCAGCACATCTGGTTCATTTGGACTCTGGCTTTTTGAAAGTGATGAATGTGTCATGGGAAAAATGAATGAAAAAATAATTTAAGGAATTAATGGGATGGAAGGAACATAGAATTATTTAAAAAATGCAGCTATGTTTTCCCCCATCCTGTTTCTCACCCCCTCACTTGCCTTCTTTTTAAATACAAACTTTTGGATAGTGTTACTTCCATATTTTGCAAAGGCCATCAAGAATGTCTGTCCTCTTAATTGAAATAATAGATTAGAAAACATATATATCTGTTTTGCTATACATATATACTACTAATATATCTGTATTTCTAACACAAGTAATGGTTATTGAGTCAAATGGCTACATTCCTACAAGGGAAAATACAGACAGAAGAGAAATGAAAATTGAACAATATAAGAATATACTTGTGCATATGTTGACAGATAATATTCTTATAAAAATGGAAATAATTTTTGTTTCAGAAGAACAGCTGCACTAAAAGATTGCTGGTAATCCAGATGCAAACATCTCAGAAAAATGAGAAAATTATCTGGTAAAATAGCCTTATATAAAGTGTCTGTGAGGGAAGCCTGCACTAAAACAAGTTACCTGTCACAGCCTAATGCTCCATCAGGGAAAGCTGTTGTTCCTGAAGGACCTGGTGGAAGGATCTATGCAGATGCAGTTCATGCAGTCTGTGGAAAGGACTCACAGTTCATGGAGGACTGTCTCCTGTGGAAGAGACCACACACTGGGAACAGGAGATGAGTGTCAGGAAGAAGGAGCAGTGGAAACCATGTAATGAACTAACTGCACTTCCATTCCCAAAAATAGAGAATTTCTGGGAAGAAGGAAGGGGTAGGTGGCGGCTGAGGGGCTAAGGTGATAGCAAAATATTAAATACATAAAGGTGTCCATCTAGGGAATCGATAGCACTCCTCGATGAAAGCTATGTAAAAAGGGTACTGAACACTGATAATGGAATAGAAAGGAAGTTCAGCCATACCAGACTTTGCTTGTGAATACTTTGGACGATTTCTCTATTTTCCCCAGTCTTTGGAAAGAAAACCATAGATGAATTAGACCAAACAGAGGAGTTGGATGCTGGAATAAAATGGCATTAACTTAAGAAACCAGAAGGAGCTCACACATGAAATTGTCAGGTTTCTTGCTAAGGAGTGTAAATTATTTGTTACTGAAGTCACTTGCATCTGCCAGAAGGGCTCTAGAGACCACCTGAGAACTAGAAACAAACAGCTCTGACTTCAGCCTGTCAAAGGTCTGTAGTAAAGGAAAAGGTCACTGATTGCATGGGCAAATGCAGTCTGGAAGTAAAGAGTCAGCACAGTTTCAAAAATGTGAATGGTTGCTACAATGGTTTGATAGAGGTTTGTGAAGTTGTTAACCAAAATGTAGATAAAGGCTATCCAGTGATCATGACACATTCAGATCTCTCAATACCCTTGGGTATGTTTTTGTTTGTTTGTTTGTTTTGTGGTTTTTTTTGGTTGGTTTTTTGGTTTGTTTGTGTTTGGTTTTGGTTTTGTTTTTGTGGGTTTTTTGTGTTTTTCTCGTTTGTTTTTTTTTTGGCCAGACGAATATTTTTCAAGAAACTGAATTATTTTAAGGTTAGAGGAATTCTCCCTTTTAAAGACTGAAAGCATGCAAGGGATAAATTGCAAAGCAGAGGATTTAGTGGTCATTGCACAGATTGGAGAACACTGACAGCATGTAATATTCTGGGGAATGCCAGTGATTTTGTAGTGGAAATAAATTTAACTTAATGTCTTTCAGTGATCTCTAAGATTTTGGAGACCATTAGAACCGAGCTGTCTTGGGTAGCCAGATGCCTTACTGCTGGGAAAAAATCCTCAACACACTGAGTGAGAAAGCCTCACAACATTGAATGAGAAAGAAAAATGATGATAGATTTCAGCGTAGATTAATATCTAGAGAAAAAAATAATCAAAACTGTTCTTATAGGATGCTGATTTTGGAATGACAGTTGTAAGTCAGTAGGGATATCTTGGAGTTATCATTGACAGCTTTTTGAAATCTATAATTTCTGCATAGTGGCATTCACAAAGCCAAGAAAATGCTCATCACAATCAGAAGGTGTAACAAGAACTGGATAGAGGCTGTCATTTTGGTGTTATATAAAATCCTGGTATATTCTTATTGTGACTTCTTTATGCAGCTGTGTTCTCTGCATTTCCATGAAGTTTAAAAGGAGTTAGAAAAAGTGCAGAGCACTAGAACAAGAGAGATAATAGAGTTAAAGAAGTGAGACTAAAATGGCTGCAGGTCCACTGTTGAAGAGGCAAAGACAGAAACTGGCAATAAACCGAGTCAAGAAGGTGAAGCACTTGATGATAAGAGGGCAAGAGGAGGGAGACATCAGTTTGAAAGATGAATAGGTAATTTTAAAACAGATTGTAAAACAGTAATAAACTTCAAAAATTTGTTGCCACAGAAGGTTACTGAGGTAAATAATATCCACAGATTCATAAAACAATGAAACAAATTTAAGACCAACTGGTAAATGGATACTAGAGAATAGGCAGGAACATGTCTTCTAACATCCCTAATTCTGTGAATGTGTATGCTGGGAATTAGGCAAGAAATGCAACCCAAGATCAGCTGCATCCCAAAATCATGAGGACACTAGAACACAAAGTTGCTAAGCTCCTATCTATCACATTTGAAAGGTAGTTGCAGTCAGGTGAAATCCTTAGGGACTGGGAAAAGGGACTCATCATGTCAAGTTTTAAAAAAGGGTAAAGAGGAGGATCCTGGAAACCACTGATTAAACCATTCCCAGTAAGGAAGTTTAGCAGACTGTCTTGGAAGACATGTCTAAACATATGGAAGATAGTGAGGGGATTATAGATAGCCAACATGGGCAAGTTCACAAAGGGCAAGTCATGCCTCACTGATCTGGTGACCATTTGCAGTGGAGTAACTGCATCAATTAAGAAAGGAGGAGCAACTGATGTAGTCCACCTAGACTTCTGTAAGGCTTTTGAAAAGGTTCCATTCTGTCTGCAATGTTGGAGAGATGGATTTGACACAAGGACTGTTAGATGGATGAAAAGCAGATTGGAAGGGAGCTTTCAAATAATTGCAGTCATGCCTCAATGGCCAAGTGGAAACCAGAGATGAGTGCTGTCTCTTTGTGATCCATATGGGTGACAGTCGTATTGAAGATCTTCTTAAATTAAATAGACAAAAGGAATGAATAAGAAACGTTGAGGATGGCGCCAAGCCACCATGCTAATGGTACAGTTGATTTGCCAGAGGGAAGGAGTACTCTCCATGGGAATCTTGACAAGTTTGGCCAGTGTGCCCATGAGAACTTCATGAAGTTCAGCAGGCCAAGGCAAAGTGCTGCCTCTAGTTCTGAGCAGGTTCAGAGGAGGGCCACAGAAAGACTCAAGAGGGCTGGAATAATTCTCCTGTGAAATTATGTTGTTAGAGTCGGGGTAGTTCAGCCTGGAGGAAATAAGGCTTCCGGGAGACCTTAGTGTGACCTAGTTTTGTATAGAAAGGTCTTATAAAAATAATGGAGAAATACTTTTTACCAAGGCCCGTAGTGACAGCAGAAGGGGTAAGAGTTTTAAATTGAAAGAAGACAAGTTTAGACTGGGCATAAAGAATAAGTTCTTTACTGTGAGAATGGTGAGGCACTGGAACAGGTTGCCCTGAGAAGCTGTGGATGCCCTGTCCCTGGAAGAGTTCCAGGTAAGGCTGGATAGGACTTTGAGCAACATGGGCTAGTGGGAGGTGTTCCTGTCTGTGGCAGGGTCATGGATTAGGTGATCTTCAGAGGTCCCTTCTAACACAAACCATTCTATGATTCTGTGACTATGAATGCATGGAATGAACTACTATTGTCACTACCAGAGGAAAAAAATATTGCATAGAGTAGAGTACAGTTCTGCTTGAGCATGGTATTTTCTGATGTTCTTATGTAACTGAAGAAGTAATAACAAACTCAGATACAAAGCATGTCCAATCTCAAATCTTTCTGTGGTTTAGTAGACAAATGACATCACAATGAAAGGGGAAGAAATGGAGAGAATTGGTACAAGGAACAGAGAATAAATCAGGTCTTTTCTGACATATAGTTTCATTCTTTGCTCTTTTTAGTCAATAAGGAAAAGATGAAGACAACCTGAAATATTTCACTGTACAATACAAATTCTTAAAGTTTCTATAAGCATCATTAACATCTTCTGTAAGTCTTTTTGTCTCTCAACTTACATCACCTATCAAAGAATATTTTGGCCCCTATTAATTTTCAAAATGTTTTTGAGCCAAAAGTCAACTGGCCCAAAGTAAACACCCTATTTATCTCATAATTTTTTAAACATTTTCCATGGAAAACTCATAGATGCTTTTGATATTAGGAACAACTGGGTATTTTGAGATGCAGTGACAGAATTAGACATTTTTCTGACTGATTTATCATACTTTCACAAAACTTATCCAGGAGTATAAGTTATTTCAAAAAAAAAATAGAAATTGGACTAGTCAAAGTAAAAATAGAACTAGTCTACCCATTTGTATTACGAAAGTTATGAAATAAAGATAAAATAACATCCATAGTAAATTTCAAAAATGCTTTAGCTTCAGTCATCTTTTAGAATCATTACTTTTATATAGTGATATGCATGTGATATTGAATTAAACATTAGGCTCAAATGAGACATTGAAGGAATGCAATGTGATACTGAAATAGCATAAAAAGGATGTGCAAAATTTCAGAATTTTCAATAAGACGAGGATAAATTAGCAATGCAAACACAAAACATAAGGCTTGTGATTGGGCTCATGCTTGCAAAGTTTGGGGTTTTTAAAAATCCTTTTTTATAAAGAAGTTACTTTGAATCTCATTTTCCAAATAATAACAAATTTTGCATATTCCTCAACGCTTCAGCTAGGCAAAGTATTATGAATGTGAAAGGAGCCATTTTAGGAATGAAAAACTAAAGGTTAACTCCCCAGTTCCCTATATATGTATATATACACATTTATGGTATCCGAATATAATTTTACTGAAAGAAAAATATAGACAGCATTTCTGCATGTGCCACTGAAATATGGAACTGCAAAGTAAACAAATCATTAGTCCACAGTGTTATGCCATTGTCATCTAGTAACTGTACTTTATATGTATGATTTCAATATGCTATATTGATACAGAATCAGTTTACAGTTAGAAGATCTTTATTCTACTGAAAAACAATGGAAAATCAGACAAAATCCATTGATTTAGCTTTGAGGTGGGGAATTGTCTTGGGCTATATATAATTTTTTTGGTGGATTTTGCATGTCAGCTAGGCAACTCAGAGAAACAGAAACCAGAAGGGTTTAGAATTTCTACATAGTCCATATGATTCTCATTTCAGAGCAGAAGGTTGCAGCACATGGGTGTGGGTCATTAGTTTATGCTCCTGGTTGTTTACTTTTTTGTTCCTTTAAAACTTTTGTTCAGAGATTAGATTTCAGAAGGCAGGATACATATGAATATTGAGAAAAGTACCGTGCAGTTTTCAGTGAAGTGCAAAAAACATATGCTAACCATATAATTACGGTTTCTGTAAATTTAGTTTTGAAAGAGGAAAAGCTAACTGCACCTGAATGTTTCATAGTAACTGATATGCCTTTCAAATAATTTCCTAAGTTCCAATACATTCTTCGTTCAATGAAGCAGAAACATCTGTGATTCACAGGATTTTTTTAAAAACGGGAACTTAACAAATTATTACCTGCACTGGTTATTTTTCTCCTTTCAAAGTTCTAATTTAGTAAATTATTTCCTACTACAGAAAA